>NW_667357.1:0-18640 GCF_000006425.1 Cryptosporidium hominis TU502
TAATAATAATAATCATAGGAATATATGAAAATATTCGATTTAATGCATCATCGAATATCAACAATGCCAGAAATAAATAATAATAAAGATTTCTTAAATATTAATCCAAATAACACATCTTATTACAAAAAGAGAGATCTTTTTGTAATAATATTAGCATCATGTTCTTCTTCAATACAAGATTCACAAGAAATTAAATTATGTTCAAATAATGGTATAGGATTATCAATAATATATAGAAGATTATTTTCATATTTTATTCAATCAATAATAAGATATCATTTTGAAAATATAATAAATAAAGATAATAATCAAAATTTTCAATTAATTCCAAGAATTACTTTAAAATCTTTAATTGAAGAGATTTCAAGAAATATGTTTCATTATTTAACAAAAAATCATTTAAAAAATCAAATTCCAATATTATTAGCATCAGTTGGAATTTCAACACAAGATAATATATTATTAAATAATGATATGAATAATATAAATATGATGAATTATTTAAATAATGGTGATTATATTATTGGTAATTTTGATCAAAAAAATAAAATGAACTCTAATATATCATTATCATCATCAAATAATATAATGAATTTTAATAAATTTCCAATAAAGAATTTAAATGTGGGAAATAATAAAAGAATATATAATAATAATAATAATAATAATAACAATAATAATAATTGTTATTATATGTATCAAAGAAATATTCCAAATATTAGTATTAGTCCAAATTCTAATTCTAATTCTAATTCTAATTTGATTCAAGAGATTAATCAATTAAGATCAGAATTATCTTATTTAAAACAAACTATCAATTCTGAAAATATTGCTCGAAATTTCAATTATAATGAAAATAATTATAATAGAATAAATAATGGATATAAAAGTTATTGTCCTGTTCAAATTTTCAATTCAGATACTATTTTTAAAAAAAGTGTAAAACCATCATCAACTATAACTCATCATAGAACATTCACATCAAAGTAAATTAATTATAAAAGAGAAATAAATTGATGAGAAAATATATATATTAGGCTAAGAATTTATATTATTGGGAATTTTTAATACAGATATATATACAATAGTTTTTATTTATTGATAGCTTTTAAACAAAAAAAAAATGAAATAAAATAAAAGAAAAATGTATTTATAAATAGGACAAATGACTAAATAGAATAATAAAATTATATATAATCTTAATTTTTTTGAAAATAAATATAAAAAATAAAATATTTGCAATATTAACTCTATTAGGGTCAATTTTATAGATTTATTTGTATTAAATACATTACGTGTAAATAATATTATATTATTAAATTTGCATGTGCATGTGCATGCGAATGAAGAGAAACATATTGTAAATGTATTTATTATATTGGAATTAAAGAGGTTTATAGTTCGTGAGAAGAAGTAGGTATTGTGTACTTTTTTTATTTATTTCTATTATTTTAAAAGAAAGAAATTATCGGTGAAAGTTGAGTTAAATTTACGATTTAAATACCCAGAATTTTGTGTTACAAATAAATTCCAAGTTGCAATTTTAATTCAAATTTATAAATAAAGACACGTAATTACGAGGGGGAAGTGGTAACCCTTTTGGCGCCAATTGTGGGGAAATAATGGGCATGCAGGGGAAAAAAAATGTGTGTAAGTATGAGGAATAATGAGAGAGGAGTATAACTATGATAGTTATAAGTACAGAGAGGGTGGAATTAAAAGAGAGGAGTTGAAACAAAATAAGTTTGGTAGAGCAGAACTTTTAAAAAAGGAAAATGAATTAAGCAAACGAGAAGGAGCAGTGTTAAAGTCCAAAAATGTTCCAAAGCTTGCTTTGGAATCTGTGGATCCAAAAGGCAAATGGAAACAAATAACGTCTAGTACATTCTACGGTGACTCGGGACCATTACTTTCAAAGTTACACTCAGTTCCAGAGGAATTACAAAGACACTTTGAGATTTATGATGGAATTGAGGGAGTATTAGGTAGAGGAGCGTATTCAAGCGTATTTAAGATCAGAAGTAAAAGAAGTGGTAATATATATGCATTAAAAGTTATGAGCGTAGAGCATTTTACTTGTAGAGGATTGTCAGGACAATTAAGAAGAGAAATTCAACTTCAATCACAATGTTTTCATCCTAATATTGTTCAATTATATAAATGTTTGGAACATAATGGATATGTATTTTTGATTCTAGAATATGTAGATACCAATTTATTCAACATTCTTCATAGAAAAAAGAAGAACCATGTAATTAGAGCTGGAGCTAGACGAAATAGATATATTCCAAGTGACGAAGAATATCAAGAAGAAGAATCGTCTCTTTTTGCAAGAAATGAAGTGGTGAGTTATTTAACCCAAATACTCAAGGCTATCAATTATCTTCATGAAATGAGTATAGTTCATAGAGATGTTAAGCCTGAGAATATTTTAATTTCTTGTGAAGGAAGAGTTAAGCTTGGAGATTTTGGGTGGTGTGGAGATTTATGTAGGAGATGTAATTCAATGGCAGGAACATTCTGTTATATGGCTCCAGAAATCCTCAAAGGTGAAAGACAAACAGCTAAAGTGGATTCTTGGAGCGTTGGAATTTTAATTTACGAGCTTTATATGGGAAATGTACCATTTATTCCAAATAACTCATCTGGAGGAGGGAGAGGAGGAAGAGAGGGAGAATGTGATGGAAATACTAATTCTCAAGTGATTTCAATGCTAAATTCTATTAGAGAAATCTCCAAGGATGCAAGACCCAGTAGATTTCCACCAGATGCCTGGCATCTTTGTTGTTGGCTACTAAGGAAAAACTCCAACGAAAGAGCTTCTCCAATTCAAGCTCTCAACCATCCATTTCTAGCTGATGGCAACCTTACTTCTCCCATTCCTATTACTCCTTTCAGAAGGCCTGAATTTCAATTAAATTCTACTCCAAAGACTGTCAGGCAAGATATATCTTCCCCTAAAGTACAAAATTCCACTACTTTTACTACCCTCCCTCTTGTTGCAGTTCCCACTCCAAGAAAAGCCTCCGAGAAGGAAAAGTTGAGGCCAGAAACCCAAATTAAAAGAATGGTAACTGAGATACCAACTAATATGTATAACTATAACTATAATTCTGAAAGAAGTTCTGGTTTACATGCCAATAATAACTATCTCTCGCAGAAAACTCCTTTGAATGCACCTGTTGTTGGAGTTGGACCAGGAATTAATGTTGTTTCTGTCCAAACTGATCATTACAAACAACAAAATCCTAGTTCTGAAACTAGGTACTATCAATATCAACAGCCCCGTGTCGCAAATACCAAAAGAGTGGATGAACCTCAGAGAAGAGATCTTTCTGTTGTTAGGAATCCTCTTCCCAGAGATCATTTTGGCCCAGGATACTTACAAAAGATTCCTCAACAATATCCTATTGATCAAAACCCTAGAAGCAACTATAATGAAAACTTCCAGGTTTCATCAAGGCCTGTATTTAATAGAAATCAGTTATATGGACAAGCACCGCCTCAGCCTCAAGGAGTCATCTCTCGTGATATTTATATGCCTCCTGTTCCACAAATGGGATCAGGATTTCCCCAAAATCAGCCCAGCAAACCCATATTAAGGCAAAATACACCTCCAAATAGATATGTCAGTCAACCTCCCATATATTACTATGACCAACAACCATCACAAGTAAGAAGGAATCACTACTTATCACAAAACCACTATTGATTGGAGTATTGGGTCTTAAAGGGTCTTCTCTCCCCTTAAAGAAAGGGCTTTTCTTAAGCGTCTAGCTTGATTCAATTAGATCATGTAGTAGGAGTATAGAGTTTAAGGATATATATTAAACGTTCTCTCGAGTAAGGAAAGAAAGAAAAAAATATCGACTAATGTTAAGTCTTTTCTAGTCAATTTGTTCGATTTCTTATACTAAAAAATACGGTGAAAGTAATAAAAAGTAATATTTAAAAGCTCAAGTCTTTTATGATAAATCATCAGAAATACTATCTCCTCTGTTTCCTAAGTAGTGAGGGAGGATTCATCTCCTCGAGTACCTATAATTGCCTTGGAAACTAGATTCATAAGGTTCAGGAGCAGAAGGGTAATGGTGAGCCGATCCACCCTCCATCTGAGAAGGAGGATATCCGTGGAAGGATTTCCTGAATCCTCCAGAGTGGGAGTGGGATCCATATTGGGATCCTCCCCCTCCAGACTTGCTATGGCTTCCACCTGTCTGACTCCCAAAGTTGTCTGCTGCATGATTATGTCTAGAGTGAGAATAATTGCTCGAATGTTGGCTCTGGTATCCTCCACTTCCTCCTCCTCCTCCTCCACCACCTCCACCTCCAGAATTATAATGATAACTGTTATGATGAGAAGTTCCGAACTTTCTGGAACCAAAATCGTCCTCTGAGTTCGCTTTCCCTTGCTTCTGTCTCACCATGTATTCCTTATACCTCTTATAATCCTCCAAGTGTTTAGATCTCTTAAAGAATCCCTCAGTCTTCCACCAGTTCAACAGCTTTCTCAAAGTATTCTCGGATTTCCTCCATAACTGAAACCCTTTATGATTTACATAAATCCCGTCTTCAAAGTGTATCCTAGCTCCACTTGAACCTACTCTTGAATTTGGTGGAACTGAAATTAAATGAAATCTACAAGGAATCTGTTTATCAGCTGCTATACCCCAAACTATCGAGTTACCACTTGTAGAGGACTCCACTAAAAGCTCAGTGACCAGATTCTGATATTCCATATTAGATCTATACTTTGGATGACTAAATACATTTGAAAGGTGTACCTTCAAAGGATGTACATATTGAATCAATATTTGATCAATATCATTAAAATCTGAATCATCTATTCTTAATCTTCTTCCTAGCTCTCCAGGAAGCCTTTGGTCAAACTCATCTATGTTAATCACCTTAAACATAAAGGGATTTTCACAAACTTTTACATACATATTCAACTTATCTATATATTTAGTTGATGATTTAATTATTACTTCTCCCAAAGGTACTGTCTCACTCTTCATATGCTCAATTATCTGCTCATGAGTCCAACTCCTAAAGTTTGGATGATGAATTGTACGTAATATTGTTCCACGATACTTGTTATCACCTTTACTCTCTCTGTCCCAAAGTCTGTCTCCTGATCCAATACCATTCTTGCCTAATCCAGAGTTTAGATTCAGTCCTGAGCTTGTAGATAATACATTCAAGTTCTTTTTGAACAATATAAAGGCAAAGTGACGGATATCTGTCCAAATTAAAGCAGAAAGATCATCTTGTAATAAGTTAAAGTCATTTCTTTGGTATTCTTGAATCGCTATATTATGCATAGAAATCGATGATGAATCTGTATTGTTTGTTTGTCCACCTTGAGATTGTGAAGATCCACCAGAATTATTATCATATCTATGTTTCTCTATCATATCAAGACGATACTGTTGTTGTCTCCAAACTCCATCAATTAAGTAATTTAATATATTACAAATCTTACTCTGAGATAAATTAACAAATACACAATGTTGAGAAAAATCTATATTTGTAACAATAGCTTGTAAAGGAGTATTCAATTTAAATAAATTATCAAATGAGACGGATTGAAGCTTAGGAAACTCATCAAGAAGTTCTTCCCATAATGTATCAAAATCTTCAAGAACTACTTTCATATTATATTGATCAAACCAAAGTGTAATTGGACATCTAGAAGGTCCTCTAACGTTATTTAAAACTCCTGTAATTCTGCATGTAATCTCACATCCAATAAATAAATCTTCTTTAGAAATCTCAAAAGATTCTCTGAGTTGTCTAGACTTTTCAATACCTCTAAATTCTCTTGAAACAAATGAACAGTCATAAGGCTTCTTAAGTTCTCTAAGCATTCTATTAAGATACGGAAGAAGTCTTGGTCTATCTTGGTTTTCATACATAAGCTTTGCATAAGCTTCAAGATCAAGTGTCTCAAGCTTTGAGCTTCTTTTTGAAATCCAAGTCCAAAGCACTGTCTCATCCTTTTCTTTAGACTTTTGTCTAATTCCAGATACACTTTCCTCAGAAACTTGATCACGAATATTACCTAGAATTGTCAAAACTAGCTCCTTATCCTCCACATCGCTAAGTCGACTAATATCAAATATGTTCAAATTCCTATTGTATTCTCTTTCATTACAGCTTTCTTCATCAATTCTAAGAAAGACTTGAGCATTCAAATAGACATTCTTTGTGAGACAACCATCTTGATGTTGCTCACCTTGTCTAAAGTCGTATTCATAATGATTATTATCGGTAGATGATGATTTTCTATGGCTTGTTTCATTATGGTTGTCATCTTGTCTTAATTGGCTTCTGGTAGAAATTGGTCCTGGATGAGAGTCTAAATAAAATGCCAAAGATTTGGCTTTTCTTGGTCCTAAACCACTCACAAACTTAAGTGGGGACTGTAAATGAGAGTGACCTTTCATTCTGTTGATCTGGACTCCAAGATTAGCAACTACAGAGCGGATAGCCAAAAGTAAGTGGAATTGGAGCATTTTCGGATCTACACTGTCTTGAAGTCTGTGTAATTTTAGGCATGTAATAGGATTAAACCAATCTTTTGCTCCAGTTGAAGAGGATGAGTTAATAGCTCCAAGTTCATTATCTAAACCAAAAATATTGGCACTTAGCTCACTTTCAATTTCATTTCCTGAGTCCTCCCAAAGCTGTAATTGTTCAGCTAAGGGATTTTGAACAAGTCTTCCAACAGAAACTGCTAGACTGACATACATTGGATACTCTGATTGAAGACCTTTTGGTTTTTGTGTCCCAGAAGTCTTTTGATCACAACCTGATCTACGTACTAGAGCTCTTGAGACATCCATAGAAACAAATAGAAATCCTGGAGTAAATTTGTGATCCTTTCTTTTAACTTTCTTAAGAATATTATTCCAAAGACCTGCTAACTCTAAACTCTTTCTATCTGAAATTCCAACACAAATATAGTGAGGATAGTACATTTTTGTGAATCGAATTAGATTCTCCATATCCTCTTCAAAGCGTTGAGATTCTAAAGATCCTGAATTATCTCCTTTATCATTATATCTACTATCATGATGTCTAGAATTTCGATGAGACATATTACCTAATAAATGGTCCATTACTAAAAAGTCTCTAAGCTCTCCAAAAATATCTAAAGAAACTACACAGACTTTAAATCCATTCTGAGCTTTCTCAACCACACAAGATATTATATTAAGACCCCAATTTGTATTATATTCTTCTTTGATTGTATTAAAATTGTCTTCAGAGGCTCCTCTCCATCTGGAATTTCTAGATCTTCTAGAAATAAAGTTTTCATCATCACTTTCAATAGTATTGCCAGAATAATCATTATCAAAATCATCTTCATCTGAGTCATAATCATCGTCTTTCTTAGTTTTCTCTCCTTTATGATTTTCTCCAGATTTACCATTTTGGGTATCCAACATTGTTTCATCTTTTCCAGGATGCTTTGGGGGAAGAACTCGGAGTCTTTTTTGAAGATTAAGTGAGCAAAGCTCAGCAATATATTCCTGAGATCTCATTTTGAGGTAATTAATTACCTCAATTCTAAAGCTTGGAAAAAGTTCTTTTTCAATTAATCTATGCAGAATTGGAATTTGGATAAGCTTACTCCAAATTGAGCCTGAAATACTAACATATCCATATTTTAATTCATCCAATATATTTCTTACAATTCTGTTATCAATATTATCACTATTAACATACATTCTGAATTCCTGGTCAAATCTATTCATGATTGGAGCTGGTAAAGATCCTTTTTGAATCGAATTTGATTCTATTCCAGAATCTAGGAGTCCAATTTCATGTAAAAAACGCTCTTTGATTCTAGCTTCTCCATCTGATCCTCTCCATGGAGCAGGATCATCTATACAAAGAGGATGGACAATAAGCTCAATCAATCCACGTCTCTCAAGTTCGAGAACTTCAGAGCATAAACATCCATCAAACAATGTGTTAGAATTAGAGTTTTGAGCATCCGAACCTGAATCATCATTCAAAGGAAGATATGTTCCAGGTAATAAAGTATTAACAGGCTTTCTAAATAGCCTTCTTGCAAGCCAAAAAACTCCATTAGGACTTAATGTCTTTTCACCCTTGGTAGTTGTAACTGTAGTAATACAAGCATTAGAGAGGAAGTACTCGAATATCTTGGCTCTAATTGCTGGAAAGCTTGCAAGACGTCTAGATTCATATACAATTAACGAATCCAAGATTTTCTCGCTATTTGAAAACATTGGATTATCCTGTCTAACCAATTTTTCTAACCATTTATGAAGAGCTGTCTTAGAATTTTCTAAAACAGGACCTCCTGGAGGAAGTAGACTAAATGTATTTGGAAGGCCAGGAATAGTTCCAGATGGTGTAGAACAGTGAAATTGTGGAGATGTAAAGCTCTTTAAATATAGAGATAAAACATAAGGAGAAACAATATATGGACTCCAAACTTTAAAGAGCTCATTTGTTTCAATGTACTCAAATAGCTCAATCATATAGTTCCTCCTTTGTTTTCTATTAGAATATCCCATATTATCTTTTCCAATTTGTGTAGATTTTATAATATTTGATGATTCTCCAATAGAAGTTTCTTCAATTTGCTTAAATCTTGGAGTGTCGATATGATAAAGGAAATAAGATCTAATATTATCAATATCTCTGGATGAATCAAAGTAATAGCTAGATTGGAGTGTTTCCTGTAAGCCTGAGACAGTAAGGAATGCCTGGATTATATGATCTTCAGGAATTTCATATGATTCAGAGATTCTAAATATATCAGAAATAGATTTCTTTTCTCGAATAGATAAAAGTTTCTGTTGGAAGCTTTCAATTGATAATTTGAGTTTATAATATATAGAATCTAAGAAAACAATCTTTCCCAAAAGAAAGTCATTAAGAGGAGGTTGTATCAGATGCATTTTATGTAGGGAAATATATGGGACATCCAATCTTTCATTCAGAATCCAATCCAAAACTAAAAAGACAGCATTAGAAACCACCTGCATTACACCTCCGTTTGAGACATATGGGAAAGATGTTTTAAATTCCAGATTATGGGATCTTCTTAAAAGCTCTTCTTTAAAAAGTTCTGGGTATGTTTGAAGGAATTTCCTTGAAATCCATAAAGCCTCTTGTTGTAGCTCCTGCTTACTAATTTTCCTTTCTTTAAGTGACTTCCAACGGCTTCCATATAATAGATATAGTCTCTCAGGTATATCAGCATATTTAACTTCGCCATCAAAGTCAGTAAGAAACTGTCCTTGCAATTGAGCTGGTTCAGAAATACTATGCAAAGTTTGAAGGGTAGTTTTCTTCATTTTATCCTGTATATTCTCCACCTCACCTTCTTCTCTCTCAATTCCCTCACCAAAGAGCTCCTCATCCATATCATCTACCATATCAATTTCGTGATCTCCACCTACAATAGTCTTTTCACTGTCAAGCTCTTCTGATACTTTGGGAAACTTTGCATTGTTATAATTTTCAGAATCAAGCATAGGACCACCTTCTAATACATCTTTATTTTTTGAAACCTTGTTCATAAGTATATCCATAACCGTATCATAGTCACCAAATACTGATTGAATAATGTTGAACTCGTCTCCTCTAAGACCCTTTTCATCCATATCATCGACCATCCAATCATCAGCATCCTCAGAATTCTCTGAATCAAATCCAGGAACAGGATCATAATCTCTAGGTTTATAAGATGAGTCCTCCTTTTGATCAGCACCAGTATTAAAAAGAAGATCTTCCAAATCTCCAATATCCTTACCGACAAGTGTCTTATTGGGAGAATCAAGAGCTTCAGAGACTTTCTTTAAACGGTGTTTCTGAGAATCTTTGTTGAGACGTATTCCAGTGTTTTCCTCAATTAAAGCTAAGTCATCCTCTTCTAAGCCTCCTCTAAGAATCTCGTCATCATCGTCATCCTCTGAACTCTCATTACCTGGTTCAGGGATGTCATTTGAAGCAAGTAGATCTCCTTCACCTTGGCTAGCTGAATGAGACAAAATATGTGGACCTCTATACACCAAACTATCATCGATACCATCCTCTTCGACCTCATCAGCAATAAAATCCTTCAATTCATCGTAACCCTCTTCGTCATCCTCATCTTCATCTTCTGATGATGAACGAGAGTCTCTTTTTCTACGATTAGGACGTTCTTGGCTCCCCTCTCTAGCTTTTTCTTCCCCATCCTCATCATCTTCTTCGGCCTCGTCATGAATATACATTTTGTACTTTTCGCGATTCTTCTTTTGAGTTTTAGAGACAGAAGACTTCCTCTTACGGTTTCGCTTTTCTGACCTAGAGTCATCAGAAATTTCAGAAGAATCGCTTTGAGAAGAATGATTTTCAGATGTGGTAGCATGCAACAAAGCTTGTAAAGATCCTCCTCCTATTATAGATCCCTGTTGACGGCGCTTCTTCTTTTTTGGTCTTTGAGCCCGAGAATTTTCTGTGAGTTTATTAGCTGAACTCAAAATCTTAGTGGAATCATCTTGAGTATCTTCTAATTCATTCTTATCAGTATTACCCACTAATTCATCCTTATCCTCAATAAAAGTCTTTTCATTGGCCTTATTACCATCAAAGACATCTAAATTTTGAGAACCAGACTCTTCTAAGCTTTGAAAAACCTTTTCAGTAGCTTCATTAGTGTTTGACCCTCCTTCATGAGAGCTCCTTGATTCTTGTTCCATATCCCTTAGGATTTCTCCCTTAAGCTTAAGAAAACTCTTGCCAAGACAAAAATTTTCCTGTTAATTCCTAATTCCTATTTCAAACATAACACGATCCAACAATTTTAATAGCCTTATTTTTTCTGTCTTACGGAATTCCTAATATTAGGAGTACTAGTTCAAATTTACTCTATTTGCCTTTCAATTGACCTTTTAGAAATACGATACTCTTTTTTTTACCTAACTTTCCCCCTTTTTAAATTAATTTTTCTGGCTGCCTTTTTTTACGCGGAACAATTCATATATTGGAAAGAAATACCTTTATTTTTCGATACCTCTTTTGGCGCCAAAATAAATCTAAAAAATTTTGAGATAGCTGAATAGAAATAAAGCAATATAAATTATCATTTCGTTGAAGATTGAACATTTCTTTTACAATAAGACTGTAATTTGGTTCTAAACTTATATACTCTGTAATGGAGTTTCTACTTGAGTATTTTCTATATTAATGAATATTGATCTAGCATTGGCTGAACATTGGTAACTGTTTGTTTTTAATAGTAACTAAAGTGAGTGCTTGAGGATTTGTGCCAATTTAGTTGGTGATCTTAACTATGTAGTTGCTGCAAATTTGTCAATATTCTTTTATAGATAAACTTTAGAATAATTAAAGAATTTGGGTTGGCAAACATTGATTTTGGCGGGAACTTCTTAAATATTACGGTATTTAATCAACAATTGGTAGAACTACTATTAAACGGAGTTTTAAATAATGTGGGAGGACAAAAGCATGCTGATCATTGATAAGAATGAGTCAGGGACATCTCCAAATCAAGAAGATGTTGCAAAACACATCGAACAGGCTTGCAGTTCAAAGTTGGAAGACAAAGTTGTGTTAGAGTACTTAGTAAAGGTAGTTTATGCTGAAATTCTTGAAAATAAAGGAAGAATGTCTAAAGATAGGCTGTTTGAAATAATGGATACTTTCTTGAGGCAATATGGTGATTTTGAAGATATTAATTCAGTTGTGAATGATGTATATGAAGAATTAGGTATTGAACCAGAAGAGTCCAATGAACTTACTGGAGTATTGAAAGTTATTGAACCAACAAAAATTCTCAGATCCGAGGTTGAGACAGACAAACTTAAGTACGATCCTCTTCTTGATCTAGATGTGGGAGGAAGTGGGAACTTCAACAAAAATATCCCTATTGGAGAAAGTATTAAGCTTCAGAAGGCCGCAGCAAAGGAGAAAGAGAGACAGCTTAGATTATTAAAACAATGGGAAAAGCAAAAGTTGGAGGTACCTGTTCCTGTGTGTCAACATCCAATTGATAGGTCTAGACGAAAGCTAAAAGACATTCAAATTCCCAATATTACTATTTTTATTTCTGGAAGAGCTCTACTTAGTGATGCATCATTAAATCTGACTCTTAAGCATAAATATGGACTAATAGGTAGAAATGGAATTGGAAAGTCAACTCTTCTGACTTATATTGTAAGAAGAGAGATACCAGGAATCCCTGCTGATGTTTCTATTGCTTGTGTTGAACAAGAATTACATTACAGACCTGAAGAAACTGTCTTAGAAGCAGTTTTAAGTATAGATACTGAAAGATTTGAGCTTTTAGAAGAAGAGAAAAGACTTCTGGCTGGAAATGATGAGGAATCTGGGAATTCGGAACTCCTTAAAGAAGAAAACACTGCACGTTTAAGTCAAATATATGAAAGATTAACAGAAATTGATGCATATACTGCTGAAAATAGAGCTTCTGTCATTCTTGTTGGCTTAGGATTCACTCAGGAAATGCTCAAAGAGAAAGTTATTCGGCTTTCAGGAGGATGGAGAATGAGAGTTGCTCTTGCGAGGGCAATATATGCTAATCCTGATATCTTACTCTTGGATGAACCTACCAATCACTTGGATATACTTGCAGTTACTTGGCTTGAAAATTTCCTTAAAGAATGGGATAAAATTTGTGTCATTGTTAGCCACTCAAGAGATCTTCTTAACCAAGTTTGTTCTGATATTATTCATTTTAATGACAATAAACTTACATACTATAAAGGGCATTACGATACATTCGAGGAAGTGAGATCTATTGATCTAATTCTTAAGCAAAAACATTTGGAACAACAAGCAGCTGAAAAAGAACGAATTCAGAGATTTATTGATAGATTCAGATATAATGCTAGTAGAGCAAGTTTAGTTCAGAGCCGAATTAAATACCTTGAAAGGCTTCCTATTCTTGAGGAAGTCCGTAAAGACCCCACAGTTGTTTTTGACTTTAATGCCATGGATATTTCTGGGTCGACAATTACTGGTAAAAGTGATGATACTTATGTATCTCTCATCGAATGTTGTGGTGTCAGCTTCTACTATTCACAGGAATCTAGCAACACAACCAAACAAATTGTTCATGATTTTAGTATGAATATACAAAGCAATTCAAAGATAGCAATTTGTGGAGGAAATGGAAGCGGTAAAACTACAGTTCTAAAATTAATTATGGGACAACTCAACCCAACCAAGGGAATGATCAAGAGAGATCCAAAAATTAGAATAGGTTACTTTGCACAACATCATATTGAATCGCTTGACCTTACACTTAACTCTATTCAGCAGTTACAAGCAAGATATCCCGGGGCTGATATTTCTGATGAAAAAGCCAGGAATTTCTTTGGAAGGTTTGGAATAACAGGCAGCCTCGCCTTAGAACCTCTCTACGTTCTTTCTGGAGGGCAAAAAAGTAGAGTTGCTATTGCTATTATGGCGTATCTAAATCCTCATTTATTAATTTTAGATGAGCCAACAAATCACCTTGACTTGGATTCAATTCAAGCTCTTATTGTTGCTCTAAACTCTTTTAATGGAGGCGTTATTATTGTCAGCCACGATGCCCACTTAATTTCTTGCGTTGCAAACTCAATATGGCATATTGACCACGTAAATAAAACCCTCAAAGAGTTCAAAGGCGGTGACTTTGACCTATATAGAAAAACAGTAGTTAGAGCATCAGTTTGATTTTACTCTAATACAATATTTAATTTATAATTTTCCTACATCTATACTTTCTTTATTACACATATTCCCGCCATTCATGATTTTTGTTTGCCTGCCATTTATTTTAGCTTTCGCCATTGTGGAAGATTTTTTAAAAAAATATCGATTTTAAGAAATCTGATTTAAAGCCTACAGAGTCTACTAAGACTAAAGCTTGCAATTTTAGCCTTGCCTATTTAAACTCTTTTTTGTTTAGCAATTACAAATTATTCCACTATTATTTTCGAGTGAATATCTTACAAAGACAAATTAGTATTATGGTACACCTGTGTGATATTTGTGTAAATCAATAGACTACACAAATAAAAGGTAATTACACATCATCAATTAGCGTAAAAAACTCAATTAAATCAATTAAAGCATTATTATCTTTGGAAATCATGAATATTATAAGGCTATTTTGCGGACTTTATCTAGTCATTATTTATCTATCCGTTTCAAATGAAAATCATGAAGTTCTGCACACTTCTTTGGCTAATATTCAATCTTCAAAGAAGAAAGGAAAGAAACCTTCTAGATCTGACTGTGAAAAAGCTGCATCCGAATACTTAGAATACTTACTATTGAAAAATGGGTTCATGTTTAGAGTTAGTTTAACAGAAAGATATAGTAAATTGTTAGACTCTGAAACTAATAACAGTTTATTGGAATTATATAAACGTAAATACGAGAAATCACTTCAAAAAATGTCATCCATTGCAAAAAAAATTGAGTCGAGACACGATAAAGCTAGAGATCTATTTAATGTTTTACTTGAGTGCCTTATATTATTTGGAGAAAGATACAGTCCAGAATATATTTTTGCAAACAATAAGGATGCACTTAAATACCTGGACTCAGTTGACAAGTTAGGAACCCAGTAAACGCAAATGGACTAGATAAGATGGTTGTTTAACAAGGTAAATTTCATGAATTTTAAATAATTCCGAATCTGATGGTTTAAGTACGTGGTATGAATATTAGTTATTGTCTAAAATACGAGAACTTTTAATGAGGTCAATAAATGATTTGTGTATATTTTGCTTAAATTTGTGCTGATAGATTAAAAAGGCGGGTTCATATGCACAAATGGCGCTGCCAGTAAAAAGATCTATACAATTTTTAGGTAATTAAGGACTTGGAATAGACATGTAGTTTGGGGGGGGGAAAAAGGAGTGGGATTCTTAAAGGGTTATAGGAATTTAACTGAAATTTGTTTTTTTGGAATTGAAGTTAATGGGTGGTGTTAGTAATCATACTGTGGGTAAAAGATAGAAAGAAAGAATGATTCGAATAGGCGGATTTAGGGTAAATATGGGGTTGAAAGCTTTGTTGGGTTGTATTCTCTTAATTTCTGGTCTGCTATCAATAGTTGATGAGAGTTTTGATGTAATTACAGTAGCAGGTTCGGAGTCTTATCCATCTCAAAGCCAGATGGAGCCAAGTAATAGTTCAAGTTACGCAAACTCCGCTGTGCTTGGAGATGAAGAAACAGAAAGTTCAACAAAATCTCAAGCAGAGAGTGGAGTTTCTCAAGAGAACAGCGCCATGAATTTTGAAACAAGCAATGATAAAGGTTCTTCGGAACCACTACCAGATGGTGCTTCTT
Organism: Cryptosporidium hominis TU502; assembly: GCF_000006425.1. Lineage (NCBI taxonomy): Eukaryota > Apicomplexa > Conoidasida > Eucoccidiorida > Cryptosporidiidae > Cryptosporidium > Cryptosporidium hominis. The sequence continues at coordinate 15,365 of NW_667357.1, forward strand.
TATACCAAGATGAAACGAGTTTAGCAATTGATGATAGCCTACCGGAAGGCTTACCAAACGCCCCAAAGACAACTTCTCCAGAAGGCGTTATAGAATATGGGTATAATAATATACAAGAAAGTTCAGTAGATGCTAAGTCATCAGATTCCGCAAGAGATAGGTCAGAATTTAGCGACCCTGTAATTATGGAATCATTAGAAAATGTTCCAGCTAAGACAGATTCTTCCCAGGCTTCATTTGAAACTTTTGATGGAAGCATTCTGGAAAAAGAGCTCAGCAAAAATCTCAAACAAATAAAAACACAAGATCAACTTCTCGAACCTTTGACAGAAAATATTGAAGTCACAGGTTCTCCATTAAAAACTCCGAGAACTGATTCTCTCAGCGAAGCCAGTGCACAGGGAGCACATGCAATGCATGCAGATAGCCACATGAAAAGCCCGCCCAAATCTCCTGACGATTTTGCCATAAATGATTACGAAATTAATGTAGAGGCAAATCCAATAGACCAGAAGGAAGTTTCGCAGGACCCAACAGGATCGGAAGTAGTTTTTGAGGATACTAGTGAATCAAAACTACCAACATTTGTAACTAAGGAAGGAGATAGTAGAGCGTCTCAGTTGGGCGAGTCGTCACAATTGACTTCAGGCATTTCAGAGGTTTCTGAATCGAGTTCAGGAAACTTGATAAATATTGAAAGTTCGAGTTTGTTTTCCCAGAAGGAGGGCAAAAATACCCATAAAAAAGATCAAGAGCAGACACCTTTGAGTGTTGATATTTCAAAAAGTCAAGATTTTTCGATCAAAGCAAAGAAAGAGAACCTAGATAATTCATTGGGTTTTGAAGAAAGTAAGACTTCTGAAAGATCGAGTTCTATCGGAAAACTAAATACTGCCGATTCAAGTTTCTTGAATCCAAATACGGAGGACATCACAATGATTCCATCATATACTGAAACTTCAGCAATAGCTGGCCCTAACCAGGTTAGTCAATCAGCTCAGATAGAACCTTCAAAAACGGCCTCTATTTCAGTTGAACCTCCTTCTCCTCCAATAAGTGCGATTGAAGAGAGAACCGTTGGTAATAAGAGAATTTATTCTGGCCCTTATGTAAGAACTAGCGCAACAGCTGGCAAGGTAAGCCCAAGAATTGCTTCCGTAATTAACACTTTAGTGGGGCAATTTGAAAAGCTAAATCTTTATGGAGCTGGTAACAGGAATGAGGAGGTAAAATCTGGGCAGCAGAATGTGCCAAACAAATTTGTTTCTTCTATGAAGAGTAACTTTGATAACACTTCTAGGGGGTTTTCTGATTTTGTTCCTCAAAATTCTCAGGAAGAAGAATTTATACAAGGCTTGAAAAACGAACCAGCTAAAAACACATTCATATTCAAAAACAGATATGAAGAAATGAAAAATACGCAAAGCACTTCAGGTAAGACTTTGCTTCAAGAAGAAATCGAAAAGCTAAGAGGGACTTACAGAAGCACATTATCAAAACAATTCAGTACTGGAAAGACTTGGGAAAGACCTTCTGGTGCTCAAGGTAATAATAATCTTTTAAAGGTTACTTATTCTGGGGATGAATTCTTAGAAAAGGTTAAACAAATTAACCCCAGATTTAATGAAGTTGAATCACATTCGGCTGAGGCGACCAAGGAGGCTGATAACAAAACATTGCAAGAATATTATCCAGAACAGTCTGAAAGTGAGGAAAAAACTCGAATTACAGAAACTGGCCATTTCAGCAAGCAGGAAAGCCCTGTATTTGCCGCATCAAATCCTACTGAAAGTATCACGGAGAAGATTCCAGAATCTGAGGAAACAACTAATGAAGGATATAGTGATGCTGAGTCTTTCTCTAGAAGACTAGCTACTGGATTTGAAGATTCTGATCCAAGTAGTATGGATGAAACTCAGCTGAATTTCAACCTTCAAAAGGCTGAAGAGGATTCTATTAGCGATAATTCTCCCAAGGGTACTCAGAATAATGGCGAATTAAATACTAATGGCTTTGGAAATACGCCATTCTCCTATATTAATACAGTAAAAGAGCTTCCTGTTGGATTAAAGCCGCAAGACGCTCCTGCTACAGACATTCCAGAAGCTATTATAGAACGTAGATCACAAATTGACGGATCAGAAGGCCAAACTGATCAAAGCGAATATCCCAATTATAATAAAGAAGCAAGTATTTCATACTCAAAAGACGTTGAACTATCTCCTGAACAAGAAAAGGAGATTAATGTTTGTTATAATAAAGCAAAGAAGATCAAAACTATTAACTTTGGACTAGATTTAACAGAAAACCCAAATAGTGTCGTTACTGAAACATTTATTAATGAGTTCACCAAATACAGGCCCAAGATCAGAGAACTAATCAATTTTGGGCAAGAAACACTTAGGGTTGCAGAGAAATATAATAAGAAAAAATCATGGAGAAAGAAAACAAGAAAGTTTAAGCTTGAGTTCCTTGAACTTTCTAATGAATTTTTACAACATACTAAAGCTATTAGATCTCTTCTACATCATTTAATTCAGGTTACTAATCCAAATATTATGGATATTCTTCAACAAATTATAACTGGACACAATCACAGTAAACAAAATTTACTTGTGCAATGTAAGATTCTTTATCAAGCATTTTATTCCTACAAGAATTCTGTTAGGAGTAGATTACTAAAGAAGATCTCTGATCTAAATTTTGTTGAAGTTTTAAATAACCAGATCAAAGTATACCTTGAGCAACTTTTCAACCCTATAGTCAAAGCTATTAAATCAAATAAGTATCTTAAGAAAAAGCTTTCAAAACAAATTCCGGATGTAACTATTCTTATGAATACTAACCAGTATCCAGAGCTTTCTCAAATTGGAGGTGGTGACCAAATTACTCCAAGCTCAAAGAAAGGAAATAAATTTACAAGATTCTTTAAAAGGTTATTTAAAAAGCCATCATGTATTAGATGTGTGAAATCTAAAAAACAATCTAAAAAGCAGAAATCTAATAATAAGAAATCTAACTAATTCTTAGTTCATATTACTTAAGCAATATCTTTCTTTAACTTGGCTCCATTTGAACATTCTGTTAACCCCAAGATGTTCAACTTTATTTGGAATAGATGTACCATTAGTTAGATTCTACCATTATGAATAATGGATCACCTTTAAAAAACTTCTTTTTAAAAGAGATATATGATGAAACAATATTCATATCTTTAACTGCTTTAATCTTTTGAGTCCTTTTATTCTTCTCTTCGTCTTTACACTGTATTGCTGC
>NW_667368.1:0-20488 GCF_000006425.1 Cryptosporidium hominis TU502
TGTCAAAAGCGTAATCACTAACTCGTATTTCAAAACTTTAATAGAAGTCTCATCAGTTTTGTTTTTGTAATCTAAATTAGAATAGAATTTTAATATTTCATCTAAATTATACACTTTAATTCTTCTCTTTCCCTCGAAATCATTCTCGACCAATCCATTAGAATCAACCATCAAAGAATTGCAAACAAACAAATTTGAACCTTCTTCTACCTCAATTTCTAGCTTCTCTGATAAATAACTATTGATATTCAAATGATTATTAAATATCCATCGTCCAAGAATACTCATTAATAGATGAACAGTCCCACCTTGAAATGTTATCAATCCAAAATCTCTCAGTAGAACAATAATATGTTGTCTAAAAACATTGCTATTTAAGCTTTTCATTGTAAAATATGGTGAAATCAAAATTAATTGAAATAAGTCCGCACAGTTATTTAGTATAGAAATATTTGATCCATTCAAATGTTGTAGTGCATTAGAGCCCGTAAGATTTAGATTTTGAGTGTTTGATCTTGAGGTTGAAATATTCGTGTTTTTATTAGCATTTGATATGTTTGATTTTCCGGATAAAGTGCTCGGTTGTAAGCTGTTTAAATTCTGCGAGTTAGAACTACTATAATAAGCGAGAGCCTTATCCAAAACATATATTATTAATGGAGAAAGGTATCTGAGAAACATAACAGCAATTTCTGTTGTTTCTTCTTGAGATTTATGGACATCTTGTTCGTTCAAGGCAATGCCCAAGACCATAAACGATGAAATAATTTTGATAGAAGTATGAAGCGAGATATTTCTTCCAGAACAATTCGTAGTTTGCTCTGAGTATTGTAGAAGATTTGAATTATCATTTGTTGTAGTCTGGCTATTTGATGTAACCTTGGCTGGGAATAGTTCTGGTAATACCGATAATTCTTGATTTACTAGGGACCAAATACCAGAAGTTGAAATGTCAATTAATCTAATATAAAATGAATCTGTTTTGTTATCTACTGGTAATTTTTTTGATAGAGGAACCTTGAAGTTGTCAACATAATTATAATCCAATTCTTTAGGCTGGCAATCACCGCTTTGAATATTTTCTTCATTAGAATATATAAAATTGACAATTTTTGTTATAGAATCTTTTAGCTGCGTCGAAGGATGAGGGATTATTTGAGTTATCTTACAAATTAACACATATAGAGCTTCAGAGACATTCTTATCATTTGAAACAAAAGCAGGCTCAAGAATTTGTAGAATTGAATCTAATTGCATGATTATTGTGGCAGAGGTTTGATGGATGCAAAAAACCTGAAGCCCTGCGATAAGTGTCAATTGAAAAGCAATGAGGTTTGGCGAAATAGATTGATGCTGAATGTTTAGCCCTTGGCTATTAGTATTCGGATTCTGTGAAATATTGGATCTTGCAAAGCTAGACATCGATGATAAATGAGAATTATTACTTAAATTAAAGCCTATATCCAACCAACTGATTTGTACTTTGCAATTTGGATAAATTAAAATAATTTTCGATATAGTGCTGAATGATTTTGAAACAATCTTGTGGTCACTACTAGATGCCAATAAAGCAAGCCTAAACCAAATTGTTATAACTAAATCAATAATTGAGACGGAAGATGTTTCATCTTCAGTTTTTAATAATTCTGCAAGTTGCGGAATTGATGAAATATCAATAGTTGCATTTGCAACATTTCTATATTCTTTACCAACTCCTGAATATATATTTTGGTTGTTTTTTTCATCGTTACTAATTGAATGGGATATCCTTCTTCTTTTTAATTCCAAGCTATCATCAGAATCGATACAATGACTCGAAACTCCTATATTCACTTCAGCATCAAAATTACATACCCAGTTGGTGATTACAATTAATATGCCAAAAATCATTCTTTTCATTTCGGGTAGGAAGGGAATATTCAAAATATTATTTGAAGGGAATGCAGATTGACCAAAGTTATTCGTCATACCAGAGTTGCTACCTGCATAGGATGAACTTGTAGATTGGGAGCTATTTTGACCAACTGAACCAAAGCCCCATAGCAATTTGGTTAAAGTTGATAAAACTGGAGAAAGAAGATAAATATATTCAAATGCGAATATATTGGGGCGAAGTGTGATAATATTCCAGTGATACAATTGTTGTTGTAAAGGCAAATTATAACTATCTTGAATTAGTATTGCAATCATCAACCTAAGCCAGTTAGAAAATAGCGTTTCAGGAGTTTTGTCTTTAATAAATAGTTTAGGAGGTGAAGGTATTAGAGAAAATAAGCTTTTATCACTTTCATTTTCTGTTGAAAAAATATTTGGTGAATCATCTTTGATGATCGGTTTGATATTGTGCAAAAGTGGAATAAATAAATTCAGAGCTCTTCGAACAGTAAGTCTAACCTCAGAAACTCCATAAAGCCTTGTAAGAGCTACCAACATTGAAAACAAAATTTTCTCTGGAAAAGGATATTTTTCTACAAAGTAACACATAGTAATGTAGCCCCAAGATTTGAGCAAAGAAGATTCAGTTCTCAAAATATTCCAAACATCCTTTATAAGTCTTTTTCTGTTATTGGATATTGTCTCTAGAGAGTATTTATTCTTCACAAGTAAAATAAGAAGTTTAAGTATCTCTATTTTAAGAGGATCATCTGTGGCAGAAAGTCCATTGGTTCCATGTAATGGGATTACATTTCTTTCCAAACTTGGAAGTATTATCCTGGTTATTATACCTTCACAAATATAGTCATTTAACCATGAATCTTCACTATGATGAATTTTCTCATTGTTTCTATTGAATTCGTATTCTAATAGTGGAATCAGTATAAGTTGTATACATGCAATTTGAGTACCAGGAAGAATTGAAGATGTATCTATATTAGGTCCACTTGGATAATATCTTTGAATGAGTTGGTTAAAAAGTAAACGCTTTTCTTGATTTGAAAGAGTTTTTGGAACTGTACAAATAAGGAAATCGCGAAAAGCACCACTATCAAGAGTTGAACTTGTACCAAAAAGAGTAGCAATTGTCAAAATAACGTCAATCCTTCTTCTTTTCAAATGTTCTTTTACATCTTGTCCGTGAATAATTGTCGAGAGCAATGATATAATTAATTCTTTAGATGGGTAAATTGGCTGATTACTTAAGGTAGAATTTGATGTTGAGTTAATTGAATTGTGGGAATTATTTGCGTGCAAAGATGAATTCAAATTGTTATTAGAATTCTGTATATTCTGCCTGATCTGGTGTGAAGTAAACGAAAAGCTATTATTAGAAAATGTTTGATCTTCAGTTAAATTTTGCCTCTGAAAAGATGAGGTAGAAGATTGAGAAAAGTTGGTAATCGATGAGGTATTTGAAGGAAGGCTAACTGCTGAATATAATACACTTTTCATTGAATTCTGGACGGATAGAATATCTTTAATAATTTCGTCGCCCACCCTGTTGCCACAGCATTTTTTTTCAAGGTATTCCTTATTTTGTACGTTTTCAAGATTGTTTGTTGCAGTATAAAATCCAATAAGCATTTTATATAGCATAAAACACTCATTTGAGTGAAAAAAACTCCAAGGATGTTGCCATGCTACAGTACCTTGATATGCTAATGATAGCTCAAATTTATTATCAAAATTTCCATGAGTGGAAATCCCTCCGCTTTTTGTGAATACAACAAGCCTGTTAAAAATTGTATTATACATTGTAAGTAATATATCAATAATTGTTAGGGCAGACCTATTACTAGATGCATAATACTCCAGGAAATCAATTACAAGCAAGCTCGGCCACTCCTCGCAAAGACTATTTAAAACTCTTATTCCGTTCCACGCGCTGCTATATGATTCAGTAAATGCAGGAGAAACCGGAATAACATTGGGATTTGCTTTATTAATGTTTTGTGGCGCCCCAACAACGGAGTTATTGATATTTTGTTGGACTGAAGATCCTGTGACTTGGGAAAAGTTTGCTGTGGGGATATATGAATCACACTTATTCTCAACATTCTCTGCTTCTTCTAGAATCCTGTTTACTGTGGACTCAATAAGTTGAGTCCTTAGTTGGTAGAGCTTTACTCGAATAACAGAACATGGACTCATCTTAATCAAGTCTATAAGAAAATTAGCATATCGATCAGAAGCAAGTTGTTGAATTAGAAACAAGACAACGTTATGCGGAGAATGAGTCGCAAAAAGTGCCAAAGGAAAGCGAAAGGGTGATGAAATGGTCATTGATGTTGTGTAAGATGTTATGAATGATGATATCGAGGACTGAATATTGCTGCTTCTATCAAGCCCGGGAAAATTCCTCGTACCCAATATTGTCCCAACCACTTTTGAAACAAATTCGTCAGACCCTTGAGGTAATAAGTGAAAGATGCATACCATTGCAATTGCCATGTGCAAATCTTCCTCATATCGATTAAAAGTTTCGATTTGAGTATTAGCCAGTCCCGTAGAAGAATTTTGAGCTTGCCTTATAGAGGAGCTTGCTTGATTACTGGAATTTAAAACCTCTCTTTGATATTCATTTGGCCAACAAAGTCTTTGTAAGTGTTGCAAAAGCTTTTCACCTAGAGTTACATTGAAGCAAAAACATAGAAGTTCTAAAAGACGTGCCAATCCCTGAAGAACATGCACCGTCAATTTTGTTGCAGATGCCAAATGTACAAGTACGGGTCTAAGGCAATGCCTAAGCTGATCTTCAGGCAGAAGTTCGTACTGACTATTGTTTGTATTATTCATAGATGAATTGCAAATATTTGGGTTGCCATTTGAATCCTCAATACCATCTATATTTAATAAATATCTCTCTAACCTTACAATAACCTTCAGAGTATGATGCGCAGCCTTGCAAATTTCTAAATCTTTTCTAGTTACGCAGCGGAAAAGAACTCCAATAATCTTCCATCTGAGCTCGTCTTGAGATGTTTTGGTTTGGTTGATTCCCAATTGACTATTCATTTGAAATTGTTGGTTAATATTTGTTTGATGTTGGTTTTGATAAATTTGGTGTGGGTATTGCGTCTTCGATTGATTTACATTTTGTAAGTTTTGGTGGTTGGATTGAGTGCCAACCTGTGCAGGGTGATTTACGGAAATATGCTGGGCCAATACTGGAATAGGGTGTTGTGTTTGCTGAAGCTGAATACCTTGATTTACATTTGTTTGGTGAGAATTATGCTGCAATTGATTGCTTTGATTGAAATTAGAACTTTGATGTATTTGTGTTGAACAGTTTGAAGGAATTGCTGGAGAAATAACTGGTGAAATATTTGCAGAAACAGGAACTGATATTGAGGAGTTGTTTCTGCTTCTAAGGAATTCGGACCAATTTGGATGAAGAAGTATAAGTTTTAAAAACCTGATTGAATAAATTTGAACTTGAACCTTATTTTTCCTGAAATCTGGGTTGCCTTTATTACCTTGACTATTTTGAGCATTAACTTGGATATTAGATTGAGAAAAGCTATTATTCGAATTTTTTTGTTGAGATTCATTCATCTCACAGTCTATTTCATCCCTTATTACAACAAAAACGTCTTCAACGAACCTTCTGATAATTGTCGACGGAATTCCAACAGGCGATGGCCTAAGTGATGCTAGAAAACATAAAGTATCTAGGAAAGCAAGCTGATATGGGGTGCTACAGGTAGAGATTAATTTGGTCTGAAGCCTACTTAACAGCTGTTGTAGTAAGGTCGTTTGCGAAGTAGCATTAAGATTATTTGTATCGTTATTCCCAAACTGACTGCTGAAGCTGGTATTGAGTAAAGTTGCAACAGAAACACCTGTAATATTAGATAACGTAATAAGACATTTTTGTGCCATTCTTCTACAGGCAGGTCTCAAAGATAATATATTTGGAGTTATTGAGTTCATACATAAATGGAATAAATGCTTACGCAAAATATCCAAAACTTCATCTGGAGGAGTATTGTTTGCCAAAGAATTCATAATTTCATCACGTATTGCAACGTCAGAGTACCATTTATCCTTTGATTCAGTAATTAGCATTTCCATATAAACACGATAGCTATTACTCCACCAAAATTCAGAGTTATTTTTCTTTAATTCATTAGTTTCATTTATCACAGTCAATAGATCCTCCCAATTTCTATCGTTTATATTAATAGACTCGCCAGATAACAAAGATAACTTATTCTTTGGAATAGTTATTCCGTATTTTGATATGGGTATTTTAATAACTTTAGAGCTAAAATTTTCACAATTACCAAATAGTGCAAAAGGTTTTATTCCCGTAAAAACAGAGTAAATCAGCGCATCCAACGCGTCCTCGGAACATCTTTCTGCAAAAGGATTACTATCCGCTCCAGAGTCTTTTGAAATGAAGAAAAGAGCGTCTGAAAGTTTCTGGAAATATGTCTGGGCCCAAATAGGTGGAATATGGTTAAGTAGCTCAATAATCAAGATACATGCAGCTGTTTTTTTACTCCATGAGATGTCATAGCACAAGTTTACGATATTTGACTCGAGTAAACATGGGAGTTGAGCGGTTTGAAACGCCCTATTAAAGTATAATAATGGAAAGTTTTCTACAAGATTGTAGTAAATATTTACCATGTTCTTGACTGCTACAAGGGCTATGTAGCTTGGCTCTGTATGTTTCAAATGGCTATTGTGAGAAATTGTAAACTGAATGTCGATAGTATCAAATAAAGCAGATAAGATCGGAGCAACCGGGTCAGTTTTCGTATTAGACCAATATAGGTTCAAATTACAATGTTCGGGAATAAATGACCTTGATGCAGAATAAATAGCCAAATAATTTGTCAATCCATCGCAAAATTCACCAACAGAGTCATGAAGTTCTTCAATAAGTGATAATGCCAAAATAAGTGATTTAGCAAATAGCTCAAGGTTATTCGAATATGATGATTGAGCCTTAAAATTATTGCATTCAGAAATGTAGTCCATTGAAAAAGGAGTTGCCTCATTAGGATCCTCAATTTTCTCGGAATACTTTTCGAGATAACTTGTTAGAAAATTAAAAAATGTTTTAATAGATTCCATAGTCCCAATATCAGTCCAAAAGATCGAAAGATAAAGTAAAAGTAAATTTTTGATGTGCGTACTGCACATATTCTTAATTATTTTATTTGAGCTTATAAAATCTTTCTTAGAAATAGAAGATAAATATTTATAAACATGCTGCAGTGTATCATCAATTCTTAGAAACAAAGTTGTGTCTAGTTTATTGTTAATTGGGCTTGGTCTAATTAAAATGGGTACTTTTACACAAAGAGGGTCATTTACATCTAAAACTGCTGAATCTTTTAAGAACCATCTATTCTTCCCTCCCAATTTTCCTAGAATTCTTCCGACTAGCGTTGCATGCTGAAATGCTATAGATTGCAATGCATAGAAGGATAAACTATTATTCTTTTGATATCTGTGAAAGTTACTTAGCAATACTTGCGAGACAGGTAAAGGAATTGGAGGCGCAGGTTTCAATAGTTTACAAAGTGTTACAAGAATTGATGGCCTTGTTTGAAATCTATGGGGCTGATGAAGTGAATTTGTAAGGATCGGATATAAGAAATCATGATGAAGATTATCAATCCAGAGATCTAAACTTCTTAATGCCAATAAAACAAGCTCTGGATCATTGCTTTCAAGAGCATTAAGCATTGGACTAATTAATTGGCCCATATAAGGTAATAGTGACTTGAGCCTTGCCGGAACGGTAAGAGAGATTTCTAGCCAAATTTCACGATAAGGAGACTTAGTTTCTTTCTGCATTTTAATAGTAGTGTCTAGGAACCAGGGAAGAATAACTAAGAATTCCTTATAAATACCTGATGCTTTACCACCAGGGGTAATGCTTCTGAATAAAGATCTTAAGATTGACAGAAAGAAAATGTTATTTTGATATTTTGAGGCCATAGATGTACACAACGTGCATAAATCTACAACATATGGAATTAGAATAGTTTCATGTTGAGGATTCTGACCAATATATCTAAAGAGTTGCTTTAACAGCCTAGTAGATACAAGCCCAGATGCTATCTCATTAATCTTATCCTTATTGACATTTTTTGAATTTTCCCCGTAAATAAAAGTATCAGGTATTGGTAAATCAATAATATTTTTCTGTATTTGAAATAATGAAATATTAATATTTTGAGTTAGAATATCAAATGGGAAAGGATGATCATCCGGATTTCCGTGTGGTGCAGCTGTGGGAGCAAAATTAATTAAATTATTTGGGTCATCTCTTGGATCAATAACGCTTTGAACTACGTCAGGAAATTGTATTGCTGTTCCAAAATGGGAAATTCTTCCTCGAGAATATGGTATTTTCGAATGGCTTTCAACGTTGTCTATATGCGGATCCACTACGTATCTTGAAAGAGCAAGTTTGTGATGTTCTGTTGGGTAGATTGAGCATGACAAAGGTGTTGATGGAATATTCATGTTATTAACTTGTGCAATGAATGATGAAATATCATATTGAGTAGACTCAGAAAATAATTGTTTACCATTCAACGATTTCAGCAATATTTGAATAGGAGATAATTTACTACGCAATTCAGTAAATTTAGAGTTTGGCTCAACAGCTAAGGTATCTAATTTTAACATTAGATGTGGCAAAATCGATTCATAAAATACCTTTGCAGTGTGTTGTTGTACCCCCCAATAATGGAATATTAAGGAAATTTGTGGACTCATACTTGTAGACCACTCGAATAATATCGAAAATGTAGCTTGAATTATATCTCCAAAAGATTGCGGGTGAATATAACACAGCACTGAAGCTAAAAGTTCTAAAAGCTCCTTCTCTTCTGGCATAATTGACAATGGAGAGTTTTGGTGAGGCTTAGCACCATTGTTCTGCCTTACAGCGTTATTGTGTTGATTTGCACCATAATTACTCTGGATTGTGTTTGGAATGATTAGGGAGCTTGTTGGAATGATCTGGCATTCATTTCCACCTTCTTTTATTTTAAATAGGCCAGATGAGCTCATTGTGTACTGGAGACATTGACAGTATTCAACACTGCAGATTATGCCTTCAATTAATATCTTTTGTAGTAATTTACTTTCAGCCTCATTTAACATCACTCCATTTGCAAGTTTTCTTACATCAAAACGAGTAATATCAACATTGTTTGTATTGCTATTATTTGTTGCGCCACTCATTCCTGAATGGTTATTATTTAAAATATTCTTATTACTAATATTACTGCTTGGAATGGTATTCCTATTCAAAGTTGTAATATGAAAAATTGTTTGACGCGCACCAATTATAGTTGCACGAATAATAGGTCTAAGCTCTCTCAAAACATCAATGATTAATGGTTTGGTCTGATTTTCCATATCAGTTTCAGAATCAAGTCCTTTTTTCAATGCACTACAACCAGTTATCGAAATTTCACAATGACCTATCTGTGTATTTGCATAAGAAAACGAGTTATCTAACCAATTACCAACATTTGAAATTTCAATAAATTCATCAAGAAAATCGTTTAATACTGGCTTTAATGGTGTGAATGTAAGTGAATCGGTTTTTGAGTCGGGTAGTCCTGGTAGTTCCTTATTGATAGAGACGAGAACTAGATTGTAAATTTGTCGTCGGAGCTGGTGAATTTTCAATGAAAAAATCGATAAAATATTCAATAAAATATCCCGAATAATAATATTTCTTTGAGTATTACTACTAGGAACAAAACCTTCTTTTTTTAATATATCTGGTAGAAATGCAGCAGATCTGATACAATAATGTTGTGCAGGTAAGGGAAGAGCTGTATCTAAAATATTTCTTGTGAGAGAATGTAGGCACTTCATAATTGAATCGAAAAAACTATCCTGATTCAAACTATTGCAGTATGAATTAAGGGAATGCTCAGCTCGCAAATATACGATTATCTCATGCAATATCGCAGAAGATAACACTTTAAGAGTTTCATAACCAGTACGTCCGTGCCCAATGAGAACTGCTTCATCGAGTAAAATTTCTATCCTATCGTAAAATCCCTGCCTAAATTCAGTATTCAAAATACTTCTTAGACAAACCAATATTTCACGGCGCTGGTGAAGACAATATGGTGGGCAAAATAGTAATACCTGAATAAAACCCTGTATAAATGCTGACTGAGTTTGCCTTAGAGTCTCTGATATATGTTCGTCACCATTAAAACCCCTAAAAAAATGAACAAACCATAATATAATTTTGCTACATGCAATCATATAATCCTGTACCAAAGATTTAAATGAAGATGAACGTACTATTTCTGGGATTTGTTCTGGGCTTATTTTTAGTTGGCTTATAGAATGGTTCTGGGATGCGCAAGATGATCCCATCAACTTTGGGTGGAAATCTCTAGGGAAAAGGCTAACAATATTTAAGCAAGAAACCAAATTAGGAGCAAAAATGGCGAAGTAACGTTCAATGAAGTGAGGATATAACTGGAAAATATGCAATAAGGCCAGTGGTAGCTCTATCAGAATTCTTAATGATCGGTGACATGGAAGGATCAAATTTTGAGAGGGGTTCGTATTATTTACATTAGTGGTGACGGGGCCTCTATGAACATTTGATCTTACTTGATTTGTAATTTCAGTAAACTCTGGCAAAGTCGTTGAAAGAGCTCCACGAAAGAACAATTGATCAGGATCATCATTTACAGAGTTAATTTTGTCCGATTTAGTTGTTGAATTTCCACTTTGAATATAAATATCTTGCCCTTCAGTGCTAGAATTATTATTTCTATTTGAAATAACTTCCTGAATGAGTTGTGGCAAAGTGTGTTGTACATCTGTACATAATCTTGATGCAAATCCAAGAAAGGATTCGACGACATTTTCTAATTTGTCTGTATAATTCTTGTGTAGAAAAACTAAATTACGAATTGCGAGTACTCCGACATCATCGGTATCTCTATCAAGCAAATGTAAGCACAACTGCGCTAAATCTGAACAGTAGTTTGATATAACTTCATTCTGAGGCAATAATGATATAATCTCCATACATATTATACTTGATTTCTTATAATCATGTTTTTTTGCTGTATCATTCATAAGCAGTATATTTCTGATCCCATCCAAACATTCTTCTAAAAATAAAAAGTAGGTTTGCTTATCAGTTGTATATAGCTCAATCTGATCTCTTATATTTGTTAGAAATTCCAATTCCTCATTAAAATCATTTTGGCCAAATGATTTAAGTCTTGTGCCAATTTCTTTAATATTCATATTAACAAAAAGCCATATCAATTGAATAAAAAATAATTAATTTACTTAGATTCAAAAGTATAAAATAGTAGAATATCAAGTAACTACAAATTTCCTTTAATAATAGTTTTTTATAATTAGCTCTTAGCACAAAAAGAAATACGACATTTATCCTCTCAGTAACTTTTATGACAATAATTTATCCCGCATAATTAACGCAAGATCCTGGTAGTGTATTAACTTGCGTCTACTAAATGTTAACAGAATTATAAGAAATAATTTTCAATTAAAGAATTTCATTAGTTAAACACTGAACATTGCAAATTAGGAAGAGAATTAGCTATAAATACTAAACTAATTACATGAATTACGTTAAAAATATAGAATATATATAGACTTAGCTATCACCAGGTACTAAATTAAGAGGGACTGCAAAAATAGGGCTAATTATATTATCAATTGTGTCGAATCTTATTAAAGAAAGAGCAGAAATTCCAAAAAATGTATGAAATACATCTGATACATTTCCAGGTCTATCTGAGAATCCGCCTTTCAAAATGTCTTCTGAACAAAAAATGTATTCCTCCAATAAATTCTTATCAATGTAGTTCGCTCTCCCCAAAAAGTAAAGCAGAGAGAATATCCACCATGAGTAACAAACATCAGGTGCCTTCTCAGGCCTACCATTAAACCCCCCACAAAGAAGTTGTCTTTCGCAAAGCCAGAAGGCAAGCCTATCAATATTTAT
The DNA here is from genome assembly GCF_000006425.1 of Cryptosporidium hominis TU502. Classification (NCBI taxonomy): domain Eukaryota; phylum Apicomplexa; class Conoidasida; order Eucoccidiorida; family Cryptosporidiidae; genus Cryptosporidium; species Cryptosporidium hominis. The sequence continues at coordinate 11,933 of NW_667368.1, forward strand.
TGTATCCAGAGAGTTTAAAAGTGCGAGCGAAACAACACAGCAGTATGTGTATGCTGCATGTGATTCTGAGCAGGGAACTCCGCCAAATGCTCCATCAGAATTGTAACACCTTAATAAATAAGACCGGGCGCCTGTTATGTCAATTTCGTTTATTCGGTTTAGAATTGTTAGGCTTGATAGTGCACAGTAGGAAAATCTGCAATCAGTCTCCAAATATTGATCGCAACGAAATGACCCATCCTTATTTTGGAGTGAAGATATCCACTTTGAAATTTTAGCTGAATCAGCTTGATCTAGTTTGTCAATCATAATTAGTATAAGGAGAGCGTAATGCGTAGAAACTATGTTAGCGTTTAACCCCTTATTCTGAGAATAACCAACCATCGTCATATCTCCATCAACAAATACTTTACAGCTCTCAACAAACTCAAAAATACGAGTCTCTAGTTTTTTAATTTGATTTCTATCTTCACTTTGTAAATTATTAAATAATAGCTTCATACTTCCAATACCCCAAAATAGACCTGATATTTTGATGGGATAACTTAGAAGACTATTAACTGTTTCCTTATTGGAATACAGATCCAATAGAAACTCATAATGTTTCTGAGGATTTAATTTTTTAGTAGATAAACTTTCCATTTAGAATAATTAATAATACTTTAAGTTATCGCGGCAAGCAATACAAATATATAATGGTAAAAAAGGTGAACTTAAAATTTTAGGCCCAGTAGAGAGCCCAATCATGAAGAGTATCAACAACTGCGGGAAAAAGTGCATTTGATGACGTCATAATTATTTCTCTTAAATACCTTTCTGCCTCTTTTTCTGATTGATCTAACCTGAACTTGTCTTTAATTCTTTCCAAAATAACTATATAATTGTTTTCAGGTCTTGAATTGAGATCCTTTATACTACTATCTACCATCAATAACAAAACATTTGATATTAGCCATGACTTCCTGCGAATATACCTATAATAATCGCAGCATTTGTCAACAAAAAGCTTGAACCCTAATGAGTTTAATCCGCCCATAGCTTCTATCATTTCTGAACAAATTTTCATTGGTGGTGGGAAAGGTTTCGGATCTTCTCCAAATATATATCCAAAATCAACATGTAAAAAGTGGCCGCTTTTCCCGACCAGTAAATTATCAAGATGCCGATCTCCAACACCAAGGATAAATGTAATAACGCTATATGCTGCGCAACTAGTTATAAAGGTGGTTAGAACATTATGAGGAATATTGTTTATGTTAGTGTTATATGCATTTGCCCAATAATTCAATATGCAATTTTTTCCATATTTTTTTCTGATTGATCCAATTGAAGAAAAATCGTCCAGAAATTCGATTAATCCATCAAATTGTGAAAATGGCGTAACTTTATATGTGATAATTGAACTATTCGCATTCCATTCGTTAAGTAGCTTATAAGATATTTCCAAAAGTTGTACAACTAATCTATCTTGTCTCAAATCGTCCCCCACTTTGTACATATATTTTGATTCAACTACAGGATATATTGATTCGGATGTGTAAATATCCTCTCTTGGAACATTTGCCTGACTATTTTCTTTTTTGCTATTATTGACAATTGCCATTCTACAAGAAAATATGATTGGGCATTGAGAAGACTTGATAATAAAACTTTCGCTTGGAACAATACCAATTAACGCTCTATTAACATCAATTGGAAGGAGAAGAAGATCACTCAAGTTCGTTATATTTAACAATGGCAGCTCAATTCCCTCGATTTCTGAAGGAAGGTCCTTTAAACTTTCAACATTGTGACTACTAACAAATTTTAAAGAAATTAAGTTTCTTTTTTTGCTACAATAATTCGAAAATTCGCTTTCAACTTTTAACATTAATTTGATCGAGTTGATTAATTTAACAGTTATTTTATCTATACCTGTTGAGCGTGAAGAAATCTTTGATTGAGAATAAGGCATCTTTCCTAGTTCAAAATCGCTCAATATACTTTGAAATTTTTGTATTTTTTTCTCTGCTCTTTCTCTCTTACAGTCTTCAACTGAAATACGATGTATCCATAACAAGGTTGCTCTAAATTGTATCTGGCAAAGAATTAGATCAATTATTTCTAAACAGAAATGATATTTACAGCAATGAGATTCCTCCATACTTTCTTTAATATTATAATTATTATAATCAGCAAGGCCATCAACTATTTCGAATATTGTCTGCTCAAAGACTTTAGGATATTCTTGAATTGAAATTTCCGAAATTAACAACCAAAATAATTCAACACAAAATTCTAGATCGCATGTTGCTTTTCTTTTTAGAAACTTCATTAGTTCAGTTCCATTTTCATATCTAAGAGATTGAACCAGTTGTGGTAGAACAAGAAATAACTCTTCTTTTGTGCAAAACTCCAAGCTTTCTATTGCAAGCTTGCGAATATTCAAGAACTCCTTGTATTTTCTTGAAAGCAAATTTAACGAGTCTTCAATATTCAAAATTCTTTTTTTATGAGTATCAATCGGTTCTTTAATTGTTTGAATGATTGAGCTGATTAAATAATCAATTTCAACCATTATTTCCTTATCGTTTAAATTAATAAAATGAAACAACATAGGTATTCCTGCCTTAAATTTAAATAAATAAAACCTATATTTCCAGATCAATCCAACCTCATCCTCATATAAGTCTTTATTATTGAACTTTGTAATATATCCTATATATAATTGATTTATTGCTCTTTCTAACTCCAACCTCTCTTTATTCATTAAATAATTATTAATTAATGAATTCTCCATAGAAAAACAAGGTAAACAATCTATTGAACATTTGTTATTATTCATTAGAAGACTGAAATCAATTCTTTTCCCCGAATCTCCAACAGTTAATAGATTTATGTTATCCGAAATAATATTAAAGATGCAGCTAGAATTAATTATTTGTTTTGTATTCAAAACGTTTTTATTGGCCATTATGTGAGAAATCTTCTTCTCTTTAAAGTTAAATGATAAGCGTAAATACCCAAGTAATTTATCGCTAAATTTGCTCAAATAAATGTCATCTTGGAATTTACTTTCTTGTGGGAAAAGTATTTCATATATTTGTGCATTCAAATCAAAAATTAATTTTTCCTCGAATACCCCCGAAAAGTTTATTAGAATAGGTAAGTTAATAGATGAAAGTCTTTCAGTGTAGTAAGCCGAAACCAAGGGAAGTATGGAGTACCCAAGTACAAATTCTCCATTACCAAGGTAATTTTCATCTAAAAGTTTAAAAATATAGACATTAGTATAGTTGCAAAGCGATGAAAAATTAACTGCTCCGCAATTAGGCAAGCTAATCTCACAATTAATACATATCTTCTCACTTTTTTTATTTATGTTTTTATCAATTACAATTAGCTGCGATTGAATTGCAGTTTTATTATCTGAAATGATTTTTCCGGATGGATTTATTAAGTATTGCTCACAATGAACTCTTAGTGCAATTGGAAAGTATTTCATATTCATGAGCGAATATTTACTTTGTATTTTCTCAAATGAGAATGCAATGTAGTCTATGTTAACATTCATTAGTTATTGAGTTTCTTAAATCTACTTCATTTCATCCTACGAAAAAATTGTTCACACTAAATATTACCGGTATTTGTAGCAAAGTCTACCGCCTTTATTTCAATTAAAAGCGTCTCTTAAAGTAATCATATTAAATGCATTAGAGGCAGCTTTTTTTCACTCTCATGATTGATAAATCGAGAAGAGGACTTAGTCCGCTGATAAGCTATTCAATTCAAAGCCAAGGATGTCTGACGGCAGATCAACAAACTTATTTGCATCTTTCGAACCAGAATTTCAGTGGTTTTAAAGATTTTTATTCTTCAGGCTTAATGACCTTTAAGCAGTTTACTTTAAGTCAAGACGATAATTTAGCTCCAAACGAACTCATTGAAATGTATGATTCTTACAAGACTAAATATGTTCAAAAACATCAATTAGAATTTTTAGAAAATAATAGAAACTCGTCCCTAATTCTCGAAAAATTCCACCCAATTTGGATTAGAAAAATTATTGATGAACGGAGAAATTTGGTTTTGAAACGTATTGAAGTTTTTTCTCTGAAATTAAAAAGAGGAGGATTTAGAAAAGTAAATAAAACAAACAATGACATCGAAAAAATAGGCTGTGAAAGTACTATTACTGATACTGGCCACACTGATGAGAATGACTCGATTACGGTATTTGGAGATTATCCTAATTTTGAGACTGATTTGAAATCTCATATTATGTTGCTTACAGACATTCCTAGTTATATTTCATATTTAGATATAACAAAGTTCTTTAACAGTGATTTTCCATTAACAGATGGGGGGCTTGGGAAATGCGAAGGTTTCCTTGATATTCTTCTTTCTCCTCCCAGATTTACACGTGGTATTTTAAACAGACATTGTTATGTTTTATTTGATAATATGAAGAATAGAGATTCTGCAATTGAATTAATAAAAGGTAAAACAATAAAGTCTTCAGTTACTACAAATTCAATTATTATGTCCTACTGTGATGCAAATAATCAGATGGAAGATACAAATGAACATGAAGATCTAGTTGTACAACAACCTGGTGCAAAGTTTTCAATTTATATCATTCAACCAAAGACTTATAATGAGAATTATTCCTTAAAAATTAGGCAAATTTCGAATACTTTCTTTACTCAAGAAAGACTTTCAAAAGACAAGAGTAATATGAAAAGGATTATTGAAAAAATTGAAAATGATCAAAGTATTAACTCTAACATAATTGAAGTGATAGAAAGCGTAGGAGGTAGCGACCCCATGAATATTAAAGCTGTTGTTGACTTGATGTCGTTATATCTAAAGTTTGCGCATGGATTAGACTATTATTCATTATCTACATCACATCCTGTACAATTCATTTCATTTAGCCCTTCAAATCAACAGATCCTGGAATGTTCTTCAGATCTTAATAATACGAAAGACTTGAGTTTATCTGACACTTTCAGTCGAGAAAATCATGAAAATTTAACCAAAAATAACGAAAAGTCATTCATTATATATAGCAATCTCACATTTTTATCTAAGGGATATATTGATACTTTATTTACGAATAAATTTAAAATTTGGTATCAAAGAGACGAAGGTAGTATTTCCGAATCGCAAATATGCAAGGAGAAAATAGATGAATTTCAAAATCAAGCTCTAGCTAATCAGCTTGAAGAAAATGTTGATGTTTTATTAAAGCTACCATCTATTTTTGACCTATTACCTCAACCAATCGAAGATAATGATGAGTCACTCTCTTGTTCTTGGAAGAGATATTGTGAGCAGCATACATTAAGGAAAAAAGCTGATAGATGGCAGTGTGGTAAATGTTTGAAGCAATTTAAAGGTGAAGAATATGTTCATAAACATCTTGCTAAAAAACATAAAGATTTTCTGGAAACAATTAGAGAAGAAATTACATTTGAAAGAATTATCAAGCCAATAGCAGAAAAATTTCCATATCTAATATACCCAATGAATGCTGACGAGCTTAATATAAACTCAATGAATAGGAGAGTAAATGGCAATGGAAATCCTCAAGGTGTATATAGATCAAGACACAACAAGCACTTACGTTCTAATCCATTCGAAAAAAGAAAGCATTTTAGAGATTGGGATACGCCCAAACAACAAACAACTATTAACTCATCAAATGATATGAGAACTTCGATAAAATATGATGACTTATAGGCATTTGTTTTTTGTGATACTGACTAACTTTGTTTATTAACTAGAAAAAAATAAATCGTGGATAATTAACAAATTTTGTGCATTATATAAAGCACACTTTTTCATTTCAACGTGCCAATTTTTAATTTCTTTTAAGACGCATGTTCTGAAGCCAACCAAACAATTTTATTATTCTATTTCATTATTTTTTTAGAATATAAAATTTTAAGTTGTAATTCCTATATGCCTCCAAGAGTTCAAAACAGTTCTATCTACACTAGTTATTTTTAAGTTGTTTATTGTCTCTTGATAATTTTGATAAATCTGATCAATATTTGAACATGAAGAATTTGTATTATCGCTTTTTTTATTTGGAAATTTACATCCTGAAATTTTAGGGCTGAATAAGACGCTTTCGCATGAGTTTAACTTTGATTGAGTGGGAACGAAGTCGTATAAATTCAAGTATAAATTGTCGCATGTAAAAGGGTATGAACCACACTTTTTTTCTGGTTGCATGAAGCAATCTGAAAATCTCAAGGAATTTATTCCTAATTGATTAAAAAAATACAAAAATGAATCGTAGTCTTGCTTATTTGAAGGATACAAATTACAATGCCCTTCTGCCCAAATCTACCAGATCTACCTGCACGATGCAAAAAAGTCTCTCTATCAATAGGTACATCGATATTAATCACAAGATCAATCATTCTTATGTCAATTCCACGTGCAAGTAAGTCAGAACAGACTACAACCCTACACTTATTTTCAAGTAATGAAGTAATTATTTCCTCTCTTTCAATTTGCGATCTTTTTCCATTAGTATATAAAGTTGGGATATTTAATGAATTTAAAGCAGACATAACTTTATATCCAACAGAACCATTATTAGTAAAAACAAGTGACTGCCTAAATGGAACTCTGATCAAAATATCTACAATTGAATTCACTATATATGCCCACTGATTGTAATTGTTTTCACTTAATCCATCTAGCTGAAATATTTCACTTAAAAAAGAATCGTATAGAAAAAATATCATATTTTTTAGTACGGGGTTTTCAAGAGTGTTCGAAACAGATAATCTTGAATTTGGATACATGACATCTGCATTTCTAATGTCTTGAACATGATTCAATACTTCAAGATAGCCAACGTTTACATTTTTCGTTGTAAAGGATGAACATAATTGAATTTGCCTCAACTTAAATAGTTTCTCATCCCTCGAATTTATGTTGATTTTATATAATGTTCTTTTCAGTAGCTGTAATTTATCAATAGGGAAGGTAGCTGAACATGCTATAAATTGTGCAACTGTAGAACCTAAACATAGTTCTAATATATACTTTGATTGGTCAATAAAACAATCTTCAAGAAGACGATCAGCTTCATCAAAAATTATAAAAAAAAGTGAATCCTTGAACATTTCTATGGAAAAAAAGTTATTTGATTCATAATTCATTAATTGAATAAATCTCCCCGGTGTAGATACTAATAAAGTAGGAATGTTAAAATGAAACTTTCCAAAATCTTCAAAAATAGGGCTTCCTCCTATACAGCAAACACTGTCTATAGAGTAAATATCTTTAATTGAATTCAAAAACATTGAGATCGTCTTGTTTATTTGAATGCAAATCTCTCTTGTTGGAGCGATAAAAAGAGATTTTAGTTCGAAACAAAGGTTTGATCGTTCTAAACAGTTATCTAAACTATCCAATAGTTTATTGAAAATAAATAAAACAAATGCAATAGTTTTTCCGGTTCCAGACTTTGCTTGGACTAATAAGTTTTCCTCTATAACTCCTTGACTCAAAATATGATATTGCACAGGCGAAGGAAAAATAAAACCATTAGAGAATAGTGCATCAATTAAGCACCTGTGAAGAGGAAAATCTGAAAACCTTATATTATGACTTACTTTAAGCCTGATATCATCAGGAAGATCATTTTTTTTTAAGTCTTGTGAAAACATTTAAGTAATTCATGAATTTATTTATTGCGCCAAAAAGCAAACAAATAGTGAAACTATGCCATAATATTGGGATGAATATTCATTGGAAATAAATTTGAAATAGTTGAAACTAAACAACTTTTCTTATTAACCACAGCAACATTCATAGTTACAGGGGAACCAATAGGATAATCAAATTTAATTTGTATTAAATCAGTAATTGAGATCCTTAATGTATCTTTAGCAATTGGAAAAACATAAGCCTGTCTACTGTCAACCATAAATGGAATTGTGTCATTTTTAATTGGGTCATCTTTTTTAGAATGAGTTGCAATAAACGATGTTGATTTGTTTATTTGGCAATATACATTGGCTGTATTATAGCTTTCAAAATTGATCGAGTTTACTTCATTCAAAATGGTATGCGACCCACAAATTAAAGATTTTCTGTTATTATTGCCACCAAGCTGATTTACCTCTGAATTTTTAAATCCAAGGGCTTGAGGTATTTGAATAAATAAGTGTACACTTTGATCAATTGACGTTTTTTCTTTATTTATCGATGAATGAACATCAAAACTAATACATACTGGAATTTTTTGTAAAACTTTGAATGGAAATGTATAAAACTTGGTCTTAGTTCTTTTGAGAATAATATCTTTTATTTTTGAAAAAACAACTTTTGAAGAACCATCTAAGTATTCAGGATGGCTTTCCTGATAATATGTGTTAAATTTACATATGATACATTGGCAAAATAAGCTCCTGAATTCAATCAACTTGTCAGTTAAATTCCCTAATAATAATCAAAGCTTTCTATATTCGCTTTTTTTTGGCATATAATTTTCAAAAAAGTATGAAGATGATATTGATCCGCAAATATCATGGCAAGAAATTTTGATAG
>NW_667370.1:0-20585 GCF_000006425.1 Cryptosporidium hominis TU502
ATGAAATTCCAAAGTGAGAAAAATGAGGAAAATAAAGAAAGCATAAATAAGTCATCTTCAGCATTGATAAACTCATTAAGAAACCAAATTAATAAAGTATCAGCCTTGAATAAATTTCGCTTCATAAATAGTAATAAAAAGCCACTTGAAAATGAAGTCCAAATAAGTGATATTGCAGATAAAATTCGCAATAAGATCTCAATAAATAAGTTAAACAAGAGTCCAGGGCTTGAGCATACAAAAAATAAGTATTCTGAAGAAATTGGAGGCGCTTATTCACCATTTAGAAAGAGAAATAAGAATAATGAAAAATATTCCTTGCAAAATAAAATGTCGAATTTTGAACAAACTAGATCAGAACTTGAGAATCTCTTACTTTATAATATCAACAAGCTCCGTCATGAGAGAATTAAGCTGAAAAACTGCCAAATAAATAGAAATAATAGTCATGATGAGAATGAAATTCTATTTCCAAATATTTATACACCTCTATCTTCAATGAAGTTCATGAATATCCAAGAATTATTTTTGTTTCTTTCATTGTTTTATCATAATTACCAAAGAGAGTGGATCTTACCATTATTAAATAACTTGAAAAATCTCGAAATAGTCTTTTTTACCCCAGAAAGTACTTCATCTTCATACTCTTCAACAATAATTACAGGTAGATATACTAAAATTTTAAATGAGGAATATTTGTTTTCAAGCAATGCACCAATTTCAAAACTGATTTTAAATGCCGCAAAGTAAGTTACATTTATTAATTCGACTTTATAGTTTAATACTTGCATAAAATTTCCTGAATAAATATTAATTTATCTTTTATTCAAGGTGGCAAAAGGTTTCAAAAATTATAGAATCAGAAAATACTCAAGATTTCTCAAGTGCTGTGTTTATATTTATTAACCCAAATCTAATTCAAACAAGTGAATGTGTATTTATCTCATCCGGTCTTTTCTTCATCTGCAACTTTGCACACCTCTTAACTTGTTTTGTTAGCAAGTAAAACACTAGAAATTGTCGAATTTGGTATTTTACCAATATTTGATATTATTTGTCTACTTCAACTTTTATTTACTCTTTTTTAATTATTAATACTATTTCTATTTCAAAAATATTTTGTCCACATGGAATTTATTAACTTTCACACAAATACCGGTACTAAATATTTCTGATGACGTGTATAATTTTTTTTTAATAAGTTTGCATGTGGAAATTGTCATACCGGTATATGTAATTACTATTATGTGTGGAAAAATTGCATGTAAGTAGTAGATGATTAGAAGTGGTTGCATTGATGAATTTTAAATATTAAAAATATAATTTTGAGAGTTAATTCAAGAAAAAATGCATATGTAATAATAATAATTTTGGATGTAACTTTAATAAATAATGTTTCTTATTCATTATTGAATTGGCTATAATCCAGAAAATAATCTACAATAAGTGAACTTGAGAGGAAAGTAACCTATGCTGAAAAAATGCAAGTAAAAAAGTAAGTAATTTGAATCAAAGGTAATAACTAAAAATCAGCAAATAATCATTTTTATCTACCCTTATATATTGCAAGAGATTTCATTAATATTGATTGACTCATAATATTTAATATTAGCAAATCGGAATTTTTTTTTTAATTCCATAATTCTAAACCAATGATAATTAATTGCCTTTTTTAGACTAGGCGGGAAGTTGAAAATGTTATTTAAAGTTTAAGCTTGACATTAAGGAAAAAAAATTTGAATTTGGTGTTATTTAGGAAAAAGTTGTGAGAATTTGTTTGTTTAAGTACTAAGGATGGATATGGAAATAGATTCAAATATTTCAGATGAAGAATATACTGGAATGGATGAAGATCCAGTATTGATAGTATCTGGAGATGAGCTTGATAGGTAAGTTAAAAGAAAATAACATTAGAATTTGATTAATATTAAAATCTCACTAAATAAAACTTTTAGGGATGATGAAGATGAGGAAATGCCACTCTTTGATGTTCCTGATGAATCATCAGCTACAATCTTATCAATTGATTCTCCAATTTGCTGTATAGATATAGATCCTACAAGAAGAGGTCGAATATTATTCGGAGGATGTGACGATAAAGCATATGTATCAAATTTACCAGAAAATCCTGTCTATTCTAGTGAGCAGGGAACTGAAAGACTTAACTTAGGTTTTGAAAAAGTATTTCAAGGTCATTCAGATACAGTTTCATGTGCTTCTTATTCAACGGATGGAAAATATTTTGCAACAGGAGGTTGTGATGGAACTATAAGAGTTTATGGTAATGAAGCTTCAAATGAAGGCCAACTTATTTCAATTCTGGAGGGTCCATCTGACGAGCTTGAATTCATAAGGTGGCATCCGCGTGGACCATGTATATTTGGAGGCGGAGTAGATGGAACAGGATGGCTATGGATGGCTCCTGATGGAAGAGTATTATCTGTACTTTCTGGTCATGGAGATAGTATTACATGCGGAGATTTTAGTAATGAAGGTAAAATAGTGTGCACAGGATCTCTAGATGGAAGCGTAATTATTTGGAATCCAAAAAATGGAGAAAGTTTGCACAAAATTACAAGAAATAGTTTTGTTAATAACGCAGGTGACTCATCTTATTTAGAGGAATTGGGTATAGTTTCAATGAGAAGTCACAAAAAGAATCCGTTACTTGCTGTTGGGTTTACTAATGGTTTATTTTCTCTAATTCAACCTGAAACTGGCAAAGTTCTAAGCTTAAACAACAGACATCATGATTCTCTAGATTGTATTGAATTCATTAATCATTTAGAAGATCCTCTATTAGCTACTGGAGATATGTCTGGAGAATTAATTGTTTGGAATTATGAATACAATAGAGAAAATTTTGTAATGAAGAATCAGGAATTGGAGCATTCAAATGGAGTCTTGCCTGGTATTACTAGTATATGCTGGGGTGGAGATAGAAACAATACTTTAATTGCAACAGGGTGTTTAGATGGAACTATTAGATTATGGGACTTTAGAACAGGAGAAAATGTTAAAATTCTTAAAGGGCATAAAAGTGGAATATTATCCATGAAAATCGTAGAATTTGGTTTTCAAGGAACCAACGTATTAAGAATGGTATCTACAGGAGATGATGGAAGATGTTTGCTTTGGGATGTAAGAATGTAATAAGGAAAAAAAACAAGATTCAAATCATAATAATTTTTAAAGTGACTAAATTCTGTCTATAATCATTAACAAATTATCTTTAATACATCTTGAAGAGCTTTTGTATACTGGTTTAAGGCCTGGACAATGTCATCATCTGCAGCTTCTCTATTTTGGGACTCTTTTGCAATATCGTTTTTTATGTGAGCAATCTCCTCAAGTACGAAGTTTTGGAATTTATCTTGAGTTTTTTCAATCTTATCTTTGAGCTGGTTAAAACTATCATTTATTGAACTCAAAACCATTTCTTTATTATTAACTTCTCTCCCAATCTCCTCCTCTACATGATTCTCAAGCTCCTTCAAGAACAGTTTCATTTGCTCCTCCTTTTCTTCTGCTATATTATATTCTCTCTCAGCAATTGACTTGGCATTCATTATTTCATTCACAAGACTTTGGTGTTTATGTTCGAATTCCTCAATTATTTGTGATTTTTCGCTCACCATCTCTTTCTCAATTACAGATAACCTTTCGTCCAAACTCTTGCAAGCTATAGAAAGCTGGTCCAATTTTCCAGAAAACACATCCTCTAATCTTTGTTGTATTGAAGACATTTGTTCCTCAAAATTTCTCTTCATATTAGATTGGATTTCATTTCTTTGTTGGTTCTCAGCTTCTATGGCCTTCTTTAACTTCATTGTATTCTCCTTTAATACTTGGAGCCTATTCTCCTCATATTCCCTTTTTTGGCGAGTATCATTTCTCACTTACTTCTCTAACCCAAGTATTAGGCAATGAATTTGTCCAAGCTTTTGTTTTGTCGATAGGGGAAGAGACGAGTTACCTATTAAAGATGTAGGAGAATGAATAAGTCCGCTAGTACTTGTTTCTGCTACAGTTATTGGGCTCAAACTGGTTGTAGCAATTGATGTATTACTTGTTGAATTTAAATTACTAATGGCACCTCCTAATTGTTGAGAAAATAAAGCACTGAGAGACCCATTCTTTCTTCCAAGTGAACTTTTTAAATTCGTCTGGTTCTGTTTTATGTTTCTACTTGATAAACTTAATTGCAAATGCTTTGGCGATTGTGATGTTGCTCCTGTTTGGCTATTTAATCCTGAAAGATTAAGATTCTCATTACCTACAACAACTTCATCAAGGTTTGTTGTAATATCCAAATTGGTCTTTATTTCGTTTACTGGTGCTACAATTCCTTCTGTTGATATTGTTAAAGACGACCTATTAATCAAATCCATTATTTCTTCTTTTAACATTATTCAAAATTCCAATTAATCAATCAATTTTAAATTCCACATACAATTCACACACTAAGTGCATCGCAAAATAATAAACACTCAAGTACCTCACAACTAATACTTCTCTTCAAGTCTTACTCCAAAGTTATAATATTTAATGTGAATACTAACTATTTGGATGATCCACTCGTGTTAATAAACTAATCAAATCCGAAAAATGTTTCAATAATACTCCTTTTCAGCTCCTTTTATTATGTAATTATTCCTATTCCATCCTTCTATTCCAGTATTATAGAAGAAACTAAATTTAATACAAGGATTTTCCTTATATATTAATCCTTTTATTAAACCAATTTTTCTATTACAAGCATTGGCGCCTAATTCTCATTCATAAAAAAAGAATTTACTCTATAAAAAATTAATATATAATACTAAATTATAACAGATTCAAGATTCTCAGCTTAAAAAATTCATCCTTTTCTCAAATGTTATTTGAGCTTCGATATCCTTGTTTCTTATTCAACTAAGAAAATCAACATTTATTCACTCCAGATAACTATTATATATACTTTCTTTATTCAGCCAAAGTATGGCTGATTTCGAGATCTCACATGCCCGCCAAAAGGCGCCATATTTGAATTATGCATGGTATCTGGTTAGCAGATAAATTCGGTACTTTCTTTTTTTCTTTATTTGGCAAAGTAACTCTGTGTGATAATTAATCAAAAAAGAGAGGAATAGAAGATGTAGCTACTTTTTTAAGAGGCATACACAAGATATCATAAAGATCAGCAATGCAATGGTACATGTAATGGCTAGAATCATCTTACCATCAAAGATGTTTCTTTTTTGTTCTGCTGCAACCATTCCATTCAAATCAACATATCCTCTATTGTGGAGTCTGGAATAGTCCTCCTCACTATCTAAAGGAGAAAAGCTTTCAGAGTAGTCCTGTTTTAGTTCATTCCTCCTTTTTTCTTTGCTATTAACTCTTCTAATATTCTTTTTAGTAGTATTTGACTTACTGTCATCCCTCTCTTCACTGGAATCATCATCCAAGTTCTTATTTCCATCTTCATAATCATTTGTTTCAACACTTTGTAGTACTTCCAACTCTGGAATATGAGGAACTGGAGGAGGCGGTGGTAATTCCTATAGATTAAAGTTATTCATTTCCATAAGATTATTTATTTTCTACTAACTTACCGATAAATGAGCTTGAGAAGTTATTCTATATATTTCTTTAAGTCTAGTTGTACATGTTGTACATCTAATTTCCTCTGAGAGGTCCACTGGTCTTTCATCACTATAATTCTTTTCATCTAGAAGAAATCTTATTTGGTTGCTTAGATGTTTCCATAGCAAATCTATTAGAATTACTGACTCTGCTCTAACTGCTAAGTGGACAACATTTTCTTTAGAAGAATCTCTTGCATGAAGCAAATGTTGGATTCCATAGATTTTCCTGTTAATCAGTTCTTTGGTTGCATAAAAAAACCCATTTCTAATTATTGCTGTCAATAATGTGTCAATTTTCTGTGTTAAAGTTTAAGTTAAATTGTTTAACAAGTTAATTAATTTGAGATTTTTTCTCCCTAATAACTTACTTTTACTGTACATGTATAAAATAATGTACCTATAAACTGAGTTGGGATTTCCTGCATTATATTATCCATACTTTCAATTGCAGATCTTGCCCTATCCTCTAAATCAGTCTCATGCTTGGGGTTCTCAAGACAATCTATCAGCTCAAAGTAACCAACTACTGAAGGTGGAGTTTCTTGCATTGTCTGGCTAAGATAGTTGGCTATATCATAACCTAAGGAAAATAATGAGTAATAAGGATTTATAATGTTTTTACATTGTAAAACTTACAGGAACTTCTCAAACTTGTATTAATTTCTTTAAAAACCTCTCCCTTTTTATCTTCTGGGAAACTCTGAATTAACCCTAGAAATAAAGCATTGAATAGAATCAAATAAAATAGATAATACTTATAAGGGACATAAGGAAAGATGAAGATTTGTCTCCTCATCTTTGTCGGCTCTTCCTCTTATTATACCAAATCTAGTATTATACAAATTAAGATTTGTTGGATTTCATAAATACATCAAACTTAAACTTTCTTTTAAAAATAAAATTTATTTAGCATTACCAAAAAAAATTCAGACACACATAATTTTTAAAAAAAAAAAGATTTTCTTCATTATATTCAAACCAATATTTTTTAAGTTGCACACACACAAATTTTTTTTAATCAGAATTGAAAAGGCGGGAAGATGCACTTTCATCTTCAGGTACCGAAAAAATAATATTTGATAAGGGGGAGAGAGAGAAAAAAATGGAAAATAGAAATAATTAGTAACATCTAGTGGTTATAATATTAATAATAAAAGCTTAAACTTAATTTAAATAATACTTAAATAATTGAATGATTTAATATTAGTTTTCTCTAATCATTTTCTCTGTTTTGACTTAATAGATGATCCCAAATATTTTTTTTTTTGTTGAAAATGGGTAACTTAAACTTTAGTTGCAAACCAAATGAGTAAAAGAACCACAGTGAAGACAATACAGAAGATAATAATTGACCAGAAAAGAACTTTTTCAAGGAAGCTTTTTGGTTTTGTACTTTGCTCATCCTCGCCTTTATCAGACTCCTGAGCTTTTTTATCATCAACTTCACTTTGTTCTTCATGAGAAGCTTTCTTTTCAATGTTGTTTTCACTACTACTTTCATTAGCCTCATCTAAAATTTTTCCTTGTATGTCTTGAAGCTCAATGGCATGACGGTGATGATTATGACGGTGGTGACCGTCGTCATGTTCAAATTTAATAACTTCGTCCTCGAGAATACTTTCAGAAAGTTCAACAGGATTATGAGGCTGGATTTTCTGGTGTTTATGTGCAGATAAGAGTAACTCCTTTCTATCATTATATTCCTTTCTTTTAGCACGAAGATTCTTCTGAACAGATTCTTTGTTTAATTCCTCTAAGGCATAATTATCCATAATTTGACTAACTTCCTTTCCTTTTTCAATAGCTGTATTAACTACTTCTTCATAATTTGAATTCATTTTTAAAACAGGCTTGCAGAATAGTGCAGCAGTTTCTGTCATAATTTTCTGTTTTCTCTTCTCCTCCATTACAGCTTCAGGATCAAGCTTCTTAACAAAGTTAGACATAGTCCTGTATGTAGTTTTAAGTCTTCTAATAATACTAGGGCGTCTTTCATCAACAGCAATATCGAGTGGAGTCTGGTTGGAGTTATTTTTCTCCTCTAAAGCAATCTTAATCTCAACAGGATCTTTAATTAATCTTAAAACAAAGTCAACAACTTGTAAACTGTTAGACATTGCTGCAAGATGCAAAGGATTATTACCAGCAGAATCATAATAATGACCATATTTAACACATCCCCACATTTTATGGGCAATTGGATGAAGTAGAGATGAAAGATATCCATATTCTATCAATTTCTGGTAAACTGATCTCCCATGATCCTTATCAGCTTCGCAAACATACAAAGCTAAGGCCTCTTGAGGATTGATCCCTTCTGCAGCAGGATCCTTAAGAACATCAAAGGCTGCAGTAATAGTCTTTTCAGCTTGAATATTTGTCATAGACTTTAGAGCTGTAATTTCACCGAATATTATTTTAAAAGCTGCCTGAGATGAGGTACCAATTAAATCTTTATTCCACTCAAACTTTTCTATAACATCAGAACATGTTGGAGTTGGCAAATACTTTGATGATTTGGGTTCTTCGCCATCATCTATGCTTCTTTTTCTTCCAAACTGTGTCTGCAATGGCCTGGTTTGTGGCTCACTGGTAAAAGATCTTGTTGGCTGTACTACGCCTAACAATACATCAAGAGTTGCTGGTGCAACATGGCCGATAGCATTTCCAGAAATTCCATCCTTAATAGAATCTGAAGCCTTTTGTACATTTGGATCTTCAGTAGGTAATACATCTTTGACTATATCATCATCATCATCATCCTTTGAACTTTCAACTTGATTTTGGCCTGATAAGGCTGGAACTATTGACTCCTCTGGAACGACCTCGGATCTTTTTGAGCTTTCTTTATCACTTAAAACAAAGTCTCCTGATAAAGATGCTCCTCCGCCCTCTTCATTTTGAATCTGGATATCTTGTTTTTGTTCTGTTTGGCTATTTAATGGCTGGCTTTCACTCTGATTTATTGGAATCTCCTCACTATTTTTTTCCGATAATTTTGAGCCATCCTTCATCTCAGATTCTGAAGCTTCTCCCTCAGAACTTAATTCACCAGAACCTTCATCATCGTCATCAGCATAGGTGCTTTGAACAGAACCTTCATTTTTTGTAAAACCTTTATCATCAGACTTACTTAAATCTGAAGTTGATACTGAATCCTCAGCTTTGCTACCTTCAGTTTCTTCATATGAAGACTCAGAACTTGATTGATTTACAACATCAGTTGCCAACATACCATTCTGTGCCAACTTTAAGAGCACAATCCATAAAAATAATATGATATATTGTATTCTCATCTTTTTCTCATATATATCTTTTTACATAAATTTTGTTTATTTGTGATAATATTAAAATATTTATTGATTCTTTAATATTCTCAAATATCTCTTTTTAATTAAATATATTAAAACCTTTAAAGAAATTCGTTTTAAAGTTCATTAAAAAAAGTTTGGTTTCCCCTTTGGTTTTTGTTACTGTGAATATTTTTGATTTATTCAATAAATGATTATATTGTTTATAAATTTTATATATGTATATATTTATATATATAATATATACAAATATATATATTATATACTTATTTGCACTAAAATGTTATTATATTCTTATTCAAGTATAGACTCTCACTTATCTAATATTAAATGTACTTTTATTATTAATTTCATCCAAATTTATCCATTTATTTATTATAGGATCATTCACACTATTTTAATTCCATGCACCTTAAATACCTTTCTCTATCACACAATCCCATATTTCTCGTCGGTTTTTTAAATATTATTTCTTTATGTTATTTATTTATTTCAGTGTGCATTAACACACCAATTGCACACATTGGCGCCACCACATGGTATCGATGAATGAATTAAATTTATTGTAAGCGGAAAAAATTAAGATGGATGGAAGCCAAATAATAAACAAAAGTAAACTTGAAAATTCATTAATTTGATTTTGACCTTCTCCTTTCAATATTCCTTATCATACAAATCACTCATAATCACTAATAATTATATTAGCTCTTGTATTTTTTTTTTGTAATATATTAAAATTTATTCAAAATTCCGAAACTCCGTTCTTAAACTTATCTATTCTGATTTGTAGTTTGTCCACATGAACTTGCAAATTTTTGCAAGTTGCATGCAATTACCTGCATTACACGTAATTGATGAAATTCAATACCGGTATATAGGCGGGGCCCCACAAAATAATGGATTTACATGTATTAGCATACGTAAGAAATAATATTAACGAAAAAATGGGATATTTCGTCGTTGATTAGAGTGGAATACGTATATAAGATATGGACGTAAGGTAGGAGAAATATTATGTTGAAGATATTTTAAGTTTTAATGTTATATAATTATTAATCAGTGATATTTGGTGTAATTTTGTCTTTGAGATTTCAATTAAGAGAAAAAGTAAATAATCAAAAGATTGATAAGAAATAAAGATATGAAGATTTTTACGGAAAAACTGGCTGTATTTATCGCCGTCTTGGTAATATTAATTTCGAATATCTCATGCAACGAAGAAATTGAAATCCCTGAAAATGTTACAAAATTGAATGATGATAACTTTGAAGAATTCATTGATGGAAATAATCTTGTACTAGTATTATTTTATGATTACTCCATTACCTCAAAAAATATAATCCATGGTCTTGGATATGTTTCCTCAAACGTAGTAATGTCAAAAGGAACAGGAAAAATTGCTGTTTTAAATTGTGAGGAATCTTCAATTCAAAAGAAATTTGAAATTCACCGTCCTCCAAAACTGTTATTCTTTTTTGGAAGTATGAACAAATTTGAGGCATATCCAAGCCATCTAACTGGTTTGGAAAGAGAATCAATGATTTCGATTATCCTTGCAAAAGAAAATGCTCTCTTCATTGAACATGATGCCAGAGATAGTGAATCATTGGAAAAGGCTATGATAGAGTTTGACTTGGAAACAAAAGTTCGCTCCTCCAATCTCCCTGTTATTGTTTATTATGGTAAGCCAGGTACTAAGAGAACTGATGTCGTAAAAAACACACTCGAAAAGTTAAGAATAACTGGAGTTTCCGTTAAAGCATTCATTGTTTATGTTAAATACAAGGCTGATATCGGATTACATATTTATAGATTGCCTGATTCAGATAAGCATGACTCCATGAATACTCAGCCAAAAGAACTTTATATTGCAAAGAAAAAGATCTTGGGATTATTAGAGTGGAACAAAGATATTTTATCTGTCTTTATTGAAGCTTGCATAAGGCCATATGTCTCTTTTAAAGGTAATGAAATTATGTATGTACACGAAAGTTCTAACTCTTTAATAGCTTTCCTTAAGGGAAGCAACACTCTAGATCGGTATGGATCTAGCAATATTCAGTACTTAGATCATGATTCAATGGAATCTTTGAGAGCTTTTGCAAAGGCTAACTTTTTCCCAGAAGATCCAGATAAGGACTTAATGATTGGGCTTGTATTACCAGGATTAGAACAGGAGGTAGAAAACTTTACTGGTTTTCGAAGGGATGCTCATGTGAATGATGGAACCTTCCTCTTGAAACTTCGACAATCCAAATTCGAGCTTGGGGACTCCGGGAAGTCTGATAAATTCCTGCTTACTGAAGGGGAAATTAAAAAACATGGATTTGAATATTTATTTTCTCAGGCTAAGAATAGAAAATTACCTATTTTTTATAAAAGTAAGAGAATAATGAAACACCAAAAGGTCTCTGCTAATGTTGAACAATATTTCACAACTCCATATCATTTTCTTGAGCTAAATCCTTCTTCCATCAGAGAGCTCATCCAAGACCCAAATAGTGCACTGATAGTCCTTTACTATTCTGAAATGTGCTCAGGGTGCATGGATCTCCTTCCAGTTTGGAACTCGATCTCTTCAAAAATTGCTTCAAAATTTGGAAAAGATTCCAAATTCCGTGTTTTTGTCTCCGCTTTCGATGTAGAGTCAAATGACAATCCAATCGATATGCAAATTGAGAAAATTCCTTTAGTATATTATTTCCCATTTGGAGATGATAAAGTTTCCAAGATGTTCTTATATGATGAGGAACTAACCTCTAGAGCTGTTACTACATTTATAACTGATAGAGTTCTAGAGGCGTCTGAAGACAATGATCAAGCTGAGCAAAAAATTAGTCCGGATTCTCAAATCAGGGATGAGCTTTAAACTTCTAATTCATTCTTTCTTTTTTTGAAGATTTCTTTTAATTTAATAACTTTCTTTCTAATTACAAACAAAATCATAAATTTAATGTTAAAATTTATATGCCTAAAACTAGTGGCTCATGTATGTATATTATATTTATATTTTTTTATCCTACCCCGGTACCTGGCTAAATGCAGCACGTGCATGCGCATGTTTCCGCGGGGTTTGGGCGAGAAAATTTCCTCTTCTTAAGTTGTAAACTTGAAAAAGGTCAATATTGCAAGTGGTGTAAAAATATAAAGATAAAACCCTGACAATTTTTCTGTTATATCAAATCCACAAATCTTAAGCAAAGGTGGTGTTGAGTTTATTACAAGTAGAACCTTCTCTATCACAATATAAATCCCTGCTCCTGGTGGAGTTCTATGTAAAATATTTTGCAACCAAGAATGAGTTCTTACTGATGTTCTGTTTATTTGATAAAGTAGCCTTATTACATATGAAGAAAAAATAAACATAACTATTCCCATTGTTAAAAAAATTGTCTCACAATTTGAATAAGTATTGATAATATTATTTTCTGAAGATGATGGAATTGTTCCTTGATAAGATAAATACGAAGTTGCATATTGAGGAATTGTTAACATAAATGAAAGAGCTGAAGTTTTAATATTTGATATACTTGCTAGATTTGAATATGTTAATGTTGAATGTGAAATTACTGGATTATTATCATTATTATTTATACCAGAACGTATTGATCTCATCAAATTTATATTACTTATAAAATTGTTGGTACTTTCTCCTGGAATATTAGTATAATAATGATTATTTAAATCTATCATTGATGATATATCATTATATTTATTCATATTATAATTATCTTTATTATTTGAATTTAAAATATAATCAATATTTGAAATTGAATCCATAAATTGATTTTTATTTGTTGAAAAAGATCTTGTCTTATAAAAGTTATTCATAAAATTATCCCCTATTGATCTTGAATTTAACTCATTTAACAAATTTGTACTAATTCCTCCTCCTATAATATTTGGAGATGTAGTTAATATTCTCGAAATATCTTTATCAAAAGAACCTCTTACAATATTTGTTGAACCAGAAGCTGATAATCCATTTAGATTTTGATTTGAACTTAAATTCTTATTTATCATTGTAGAAGATGAAAGATCTGAAACTCGATTATTATATATTCTATTCTTTTTGTTATATATTGCAACAAGCATAATTTTCCCAATACAAAAGAAAATTAAAGTATTTATAGATACAGAAGCATTTAAGAAAGATGTCCAAAGCTTTGTATTCTTATAAAGGATATGTTGTATTGCACTTCTCCAATAACTAACAATTTGAATAAATTCTTGAACATTTGAATATTTAAATTGGGTTGGAATATGTTGAACTAATACAATACAAAGTCTTTTTCTTTGTTTTACAAAGAATAATAAAATAATCAAACCTTTCAAAATCTCAAAAATTAAGTTGGAAATCCAATATGTAAATATACATTCAATAATATAAACTGTTATTGGAGATTTATTATAAAGGAAATATAAAGTTGAATCCCTTATTAAATATGAATTACTTTTAAATAATGTTATTGATATATTTGATGACATTGCCACAATACAACTTAATATCTTGCAAATAATAACAACATTAAAGTATTCATATGGAGTATTATAACTCACTTCATCCACTAATCGATATAATGGTTTATGAATCTGATTATTAGTTACAACATTTCCAATATTTGTTCTAATATTATCACAACTTAAATTATCTTCTGCACTTGAAATAATATTCTTAATTTTTCTTAATCTAATAGATCTTTTAACTTGGTTATTACTTTTTATAAAATTATTAAAGTTATCATTAATACTTGGAATTTTTTTCTGCCGTTTAGAATTAATGTAAATACTTGTTTTACTTGATATGTTAGTCTCACTTTGACATATTTGTTGTGTATTTTTTATTCTATTACAATAATTAGATAAAACTGACTTAAAACGTTTGTTTGCTGTGTTGCTTCGGGTTATTCTAATAGCTGGACCACTCAAAGTTGAACAAAATTTATCATTTCCTAACCCAAAAGATGAAGATTTTGAAGAATTAATATCAAAAGCAATGTTAATATCATTTGATTCAATTTTAGAATTATAGTTTTGAATCCAAGGTGTTTTCAAATATTTATCTCCTGAGTTATTATCATTAGAAATGGTTGAAGTAATTGATAATAGATCAGGCAAACAAATATATTCTCCTCCTGTTGTAGATTTTTTTACTTTAACTGAATTTTTCTTCATTACTTTCACTTTATTCACTTTAGAATGATTTGGATTTAATTTTATCCTATTGTTATATTTATTATCATTATTTTTTGTTATCAATTCTAAATCTGAACCAAGAGAATTTGTATCTTCATTTGATTCACTTGAACTCAAATTCTCATCATCTGCAAAGTTATTATTTTCAAAATATTTTGAAGATGATGATGAATATGAGGTAAAACGAGAATATGATCTCGATCCAAAAGTTGTCACATTTGAAGAAGAAACTCCCAATAAATTAAACCTTGCAGTATTTGGTGAAGAAAAATTAGACGAAGAATCTGGTTGAGAAGTTACTGAACAACCATTTATTTCATTTGCATAAGAATTACTAGCTTTTGTGTTAATGTAGTAATTACTTTTTGAAAAACTTGATCCTGATCGACTATTATTTAATTCTGATATAAAACTCCCGCCAAATCTGTGATGCACTTGAGCATGTAACTCCGGTATTAAATCCATATGAGAATTATTTCTAGAACTTAATTTTTGACTTGATAATTTTTGTGGAATCAACATATTTGGTGAAATTTCAATTTGATTGTCTAAGATTGGAACTTCACTACTAGTTCTATTATTAGAATTCTTGTCAATACCACTTTTGTCGCAATCAAAGTCATAGTCATACTCATTATTATTATTATGACTGTAATAGTTGTTTTTAATTAAAGTACTTGAATTCATTGCACAGTTTAAAAGGTTTGAATATATATTTCTGATATTTTTTCTGTTTTCTACAGATTTCTTATAATAGTAATAATTATATAAGTAATATTCTTTAGAAAATCCACAAAAGTATTTGTTACAATAGTTGGAGACAAATTCATGTGTGTAATATATTCTGACACTTGAACAGAGTGCGGCTGTGATAATGACTCCAATTAAGAACCATATATAGTCATATTCACTAATTAGGAAAAGTATCGTGAATAAGTAAATTAATGAAATAATTTGTATGAAAAAGAATAAGTATTTGATAATAGACTGAAGATTTGTATTTTTTTGAGAGTTTTTTTGCTTAAAATAATTCATTGGAGCATTCAACAAATTACTCTTTGTAGTTTTAATAGTATTCATAGACTTTTTATCCTTAATATTTTCTTTTAAAGAGTTATCCTTATAAATATACCAAGGTGATGTGAAAATTAAAGACAATGCCAACAATACTGAATCGATGACTTTTCCTGATGCAGATACTGGGAAAATTTCTGCAAAATCTCTTAATCTAAATAAAGAATATGGCAATGTATTTAAAAAAGCTTTTCTCGTATATTTGAGAATATTCTTTGTTAATAACTGAATTGATGATTTTGACTTAAAATTTGAATTTTTGCTTTCATTAGTTACACCCGATATTCCTCTCTTTTTTTCTTTTTTATTTTGTCTGATTAACCCACTCTTTGTTTTTTTACTTGAATTTATTTTCTTTTTAATCTTTTCCTTACTCCAATCGTTTATCATGTTTTTGATATAAAAGACTTTGAGATATGATATAATTGCCCAAAGTAATATGTAAATTATAGATGTCAATAGAATTGCAGTAGAACCCCGAATAACTGATGGAATTATATGATTATGAGGGCTTGTATTTAATAAAGTAATTAATTTTGCCTTTTTAGCCAATAGTTCTTCAAACGTAGTATATGAACTTGATTTATCACAGATTGGATGTTTATTCATCATTCCATAAAGTTTACTTCTACTTATTAAGGGACCTAAATCAGTAACATTAGCTTTAGCTGGTATTTCTGGTATGTAACCAAGATGAATCTTTTGATAATCACTATTTAGACTCGGAATATAACATTCAGTTTTTTCACCAATACATTGGGAATCTATCAACAATGTACTGGATGGATCAAATTCATGTTCGTGATCTTGACTAAAAATCATGGGTACCCATAAGACCTCTTTTATTTGCATAATATTACAAATGTTTGGTAGCTCTATTAAGCAGTTACCCAAATATGTATTTATTCCCATTTTTTTATCCATCTTTTTATATAATACATCAATTCCACTTCCATGTGTAGGTGTTGTTTCCATCTTATCTTGACCAAAATAGTCAAAGTCGTCCAATATTCCTTGTATCTTCTCATTTAAATTTTTGCTTTGAGTATTTTCATTAGCATCACTAATATTTAGATTCTCTAATCTATTTTTAAGAGTGTGAAGTCCTTGAATCTTTGAAAAATCTACGTTCTTTTCTAAGAAGAGTTCAGCTTCATTATTTCTTGGATAATTACACGTGGAGTTCTGTAAAATCTTGATAATATGTTCAAAACTGCTGGAACGTACAAATTTGGTCATTTCTGGAGACAATAATTGTTTTACTAGATTGATAGCTTCTCCTATAGAATCAGTTTTTCGATATTCTGTTTTAGTCTTTGATAAATTAACTAATTCATCATTTTTGTCAGTATAATTTTGGAAAAGTTTAGTCTTTTGAGAAAAAATGGTGTCAAAGTTACTAAAAATAGAGTCATATTCTCCGCTAGTATCGTGTTGAGAAATATGATCATCTTCTTCAAAATACCCTCTTCTCATTTCACTTCTCACAAAATTCATTTGTTCTTCAAATTCATTTTGCTCATCCAGCTCATTCTGTTTCTCTACTTCCTTATTGCTTTCAGTAAAATCAAATTGATACTGCAAAAAGAAATCGCGACTAAATTCTGGATTAGAGTAAATACTACCTTCAATGGAACTATTGCTCTTTACTTTCTCATTAAAAGTAGTATTTTCTAGCTTTTCTGAAACATTTACATCTTTTCCATTTGAATCAGAAGCTGTCAAACTTTCATTAATATACTGGAAGATTTTATTGTGTTCAATACTATTAATTTTAGCCAAATTATCTAGCTCAGTCTCATCTGAATCAGACTCTGAATTAGAATTAATTTCACGAATTCCTCCTTCAATACCATTCGAAAGAATAATAAGTCTAACCAAAAGTGTAACGGGAATAGCCATCAAATCATCTAAATTTGGAAATTCTGGAGGTAATGAACCCAATAATCTGGAAGCAACTTGGATACTCACTTCTGATGAGTAATCAAGACTTGAAAGTACTTCTGATAGTGTCTGGACTCTTCCTAAAAGAATATTTCGAATAATATCATCCTTTCCTAAAATTGTTGCAGTAATAAGAGCATGCTGTAATGCATGAATACACCAAAAGCTTTGTAACATTGCCTCCCTTAATATTGACTGTAATACCACTTTTGATGTATAATTTTTATTTAATAAAAGTAGTAATGATAAAATCGAAATTGAATTATCATACTCTGAAGTACCTATAATAGGTATCGATCGTGGTGTAGGAATTGAGTACCTTTTTAAAGGCTTACAAAAACATCTCACGACAAATGAATTGACGTGGAAGTCTATGGCTGGTGATGAGAGATATTCAACAATTTTATGTTCACCTGTAACATCGTTTCCTGAGCTCACTGCAAGTTCGTACCAAAGAGTTGTATTGGTTTTTGGATTTTGAAACATAAGCATTTCTTCGAGAATTTGGAACTTAGGCAACTTATTGTTATTGTTTCCAGAAAATTTGAACTCATTAATTTGATCAAACTCTTCAAACATTTTAAAGGATTTTTTACTACTAATAGTTGGTTTATATAAAAGCGAATTTTCTTTATTAAGTTCTCTGCTCTCTTTTAACATCAATTCCTCCTGATAATTGATTTTGTAAATAAGGTGGCCAATAGGAAGGTTCCCATATATATCAGGTTCATGAAGTTCACAAAGTTCAAAATCCAATACCCCAGTATTAGTCTGGAACTTGTAGAAACTAACCAAAATCCTAATCAGTTCTTCATCTCCAAGATGGGTCATCCACCAAAGCAAGTTCCGGCCTTCATTATCCCTAACAATGCATATATCCTTGTTATATGCCTTGATTTCTGGGAGTAATAGAGAAAAGATAACTTTTTTATCAAATCCTCTTTTAATTGCAGTAATAATACGAAGAATTTTATCCTTTGCATTGGCCAACTTTCTGTTAATTTCGGCAAGAGTAGAATTCAAAGGTAACTTTTCATTACTGGAAATATACTCGTTATCAATATTATTCCTCACAATATACTTGGAAAAGGAGGAATGTTCAATTAATTTATTTAATAACTTTTTGTTTCCTGACTCAATAATAAACGAAATCGCATCTTTTCCTTCAAGGGTTAAATCAGTCATAGATGCTCCGTAGTCCAAAAGCAACTCCAAGAATTCCTCGGTATTTGTTGACATTCCGTCTTTTAATAAGAAATAAAATGGGGTTAGCCCATTTCTGTCTGGAATATTTGGGTTTGATCCACATTTTAACAGAAAATGAGTCATTCTCAAATTCTTTGAGATTACACTGTAAAATAATGGAGACAAATCCCTATTATCTGAGTAATCAATATTGGCTCCGTTAAGTAATAATAATGCCACTAATGGTAAGTTGCTTCTTTGAACAGCATTAATCAATGGACTGATTCCATTCGCACCTACTATGTTTACATCTGCTCCATGTTCTATCAAATATAACGAGATAGTATAGGAAATATATCCATTTTGTCGAGTTGAAATGAGTAAGGCAGTTTCTCCTGTTGAATTAGAAATTGAATTAATATTATTAACGCATAACCTATCAAGCATAGCAGTGATTGCCTCAAGATCCTGTAGCCTAATACTTTCATGGAATTCGTCCACTAAATCAAGACATTCTTCTGTGTAAGCAATATCTTTTTGGCATTCACAGTTATTTTTCTGGATTACATTTACCAATGAATCTGAAATACTGTTTAATGGGCAACCAATAGGAAATATTTGTTTGGTTCCTATGCAAAACAATATCTTAAACGTTAAAAGAAAAATTGAGTATAGATAAATTTTCATCTTTATAATTCACCTTGATAACTTCAAGCTCATTAAATTTTCATATTATTTGCAGTTTATCTTAATCTAATTTAAATACTCGATTATCTCTTTAATTAGAGTTGGACTCTGCCTATGACTTTATTACTTTATTTGATTTCTGAATAACTTTATCAGTGTGTTCAGTTTAATGCTATTGACTTTATTTCAATACTGTCATTTCAAAGTTCTGGCACCTAGCTCCTTATAATTGCAGGCTGTATTAATCTTTTTGAAAATGTCTTATTAGTTACTGATGAAATACTAATAACCCGTTTTATTCAACTAAATTCCCTTATTAGAATTAAATTTCTTTCCTATTTCATTTATTAACATCGCCTTCACCACTAAACTCCCCCCATGTCGGTACCATAAAATAGCAATTTTTCCGCTCATTAATTGTAAAATTAATTTGCCCACATTAATTGGACAAAAAACTTCAAATCTTTAAATTAATTTACCATTTTTTGTTTTTAATTTAATTCCTTTAATAATTTTTTTTTTTTTACCTTTCTAACCCAAAACAATACAATTGCAATATAAATTGTCCACATTGAAAAAAAAAATAAATTGCATGCATGCAATTTACACGTAAGATTTAGAAAAAGTGTGCATGTGGATGAATAATAATTGAAAGAAGCTAATACCGGTATGTGAATTTTATATATTTACGTGGGAGAAAAAAAAATTATTTGAGGAAAAAATAAAATTATAAAATTAATATTTTAAAAGCTAACTATCCCATTGAAAATGGTCAGCAATTGTTAGGAAAACTTCAATAACAAGATCATCAGGGTTGTTTTGCCCAATTCCACTTTTACTATTTGAAGTACTCGACTTGTTCTTATTAGTCGTTTTTGTGATTTTGGCAGAACTATCGGAAAGTCTTTTTGGCTTGCCGCCCGAAAGAGATGAATCATGCTGTTCTGAAGATTTATTCCCTAAATTTTTATCTTCTTTTCCTGAATTAGCATCAATTGACTTTTTGACATTAATTGAGCTACCCCAAGATGCATAGAGTTGGTGCCATATCCTATGTCTTAGAATAGTCCCTGTATTTACAAGATACTCAATTCTGCAAAGTTTGAAAACACCATTTCCCTTCTCAGTAAGCATTTTTATTGACTTTAAAAACTCATAGAAATACATTGCAAGACGGTATCTTGTTAACTGCCTACTTCCTCTTATTAATTCATCATCCATAACTTCCAGATGCATAAAATATTGCCTCACAAACCTAACAATATCAATCTCATCAAAAAAGACCTTTGATTGTCCTTTTATTTCTAATCTTGTATCGCATGTGTGTGGCTGAGGATGCTGGTGATCACAGAAAACTATATGTTCAGCCAAAAGTTTATCTAAAGTCACCACAACATGAGACTTCATTTGATCTACAGAAACTGGTAATAACTTGTGATTATGTTTTAGAGCTGCAACTATTGGACTATATTTGAACCTATTAAGAGGTAAATTTCTTCCAGCTTCCAAAAAGAAAAATCTTATTGCTGCAAACCAGAAATCCATGTCATTCTAGTTA
>NW_667372.1:0-20947 GCF_000006425.1 Cryptosporidium hominis TU502
ACTGGGATGGGAAAACAAGCTCTTTAATCATTAAATGTTCAATCTTTTCATTATCAAATGTATTAATGGCTTCAAAAAATTCTTTTTCCTGAATTTCAGATAGCAAAACTTCTGAATTTTGTAAAATTGGTCTATCTAGAATTAACACAAATCTTGAAACACTTGTGAATGAATACCAATTAGGAGGTACTTGAAACTTTTCTATTTGAGATTCAATTATTTCATTCTTATCAAATTGAATTCCTAATTTAGAAAGTTTTGAATATGTTTTAAAAAATGGGAGACAATGTAAATACTGCTTGCATCCTTCAACTGAGCTTTGAATTTCTTTATCGCAAATAAATAATAAAATTCCTCTTATTTGATTTCCTGAAGGAATTACTTGTGAAATTGGAGGTTTAAGAAAACAATTTTCAAAATTAATACATACAATATCGGAAATTTTGACAAAAAAGGAAATCCTTTGATTGTATAATCTTAACATTGCTTTTTTGATAAATACAAATTTTTTTTCAAAACAATATTTTGAGCAGTTTGAATTGAATAAAAAATTTACTTCTGAATTACAATCAATAAATAGTGGATAATAGTTATTTTTTGAGTCATATAAGGAAGGTGTCTTGATGAAATACACATTTGATATCCAAGCATTTGATTCAAAAGCCTTTTCCATGATAACTTCAGCTAGAAAATGGCCAAAAAAACCTATATATACAGGAAAGCTTTCCTCTGCAATAAACGAACATCTGAGGCTATTAACATTATTCGAGACATCACTAGTCTTATCATTTTTTTGATTTTCTTGATATATAGGTAGTTTTTTTATATCGCCTCTGATATAATACAAATATTCAATATATAAAGTAATATTAGAGGAAAATGAATTTCCTAAGCTAAGTTTTTGTGATATTTCAAGGCTTTTAATCAAATCTACCCATTCTTCAATCGAAGCAATTTTCCAGAGTCCAAACAATGTATCTGTGCAAGATATTGGACACTGTTGTGAATCTTTTGATTTAAGTTCAACTGTTTGGCTGGGATGAGTAATCTTATTTTGGAAATGCAAGCAGTTACTACAAGTAAGCGAGCAAGAACTTTGGGGAGTTGTTGTCCCATCTGGATATTTGATTTCAAAATCCTTAGAAACTGAAATTGGCGAGGCACTTTTTTGGTTTGAAATAATCTGAACTAGTAATATTGGAAGAACTTGAGATTTATCTGCTGAAGTTCTAACTAAATTGAACAAATCTACATAAAGGCTATAATGTAAATAGCAAAGGTTTCTGATGTCCCAGGGATGATGGAAAACAATCTCCGGATTGTTATGGATTTCTGAATTAAAATTATTAAATTCCAAATACTCGTGACCGATCGTTTGAATATGTAATGGTAAGTTTTCCCATATTGTCTTTTTTAAGGGAGTTACTTTTTCTATTGCGAATTTAGAATGTCTTTCTAGTCCCCAGTCAGATGAAGGTTCTATTACAATCCCTATTGGAAGCGAACGATCTCCAAATTCTTTGGTAATTACACGAAAATTTCTAACCCATAAAATTGAACCTTTTGAAATTGAGCATCCTAATGATGTCTCATGAATATTTGAATTTTGGAGAAAGAGTTTAATAGGTATTTTGTTGGTTTTTATTTCATATACACCAAATCCAAGTACTTTCTCAATTTGAATTAACTTGGGAGTTTCGGAGATTGTTCTTGAGATATCTTCAGTTACGGGTTCTGCAATTATTGACGTACATTTATTAGCTATTAGACACTTTTTCTCTCTTGATGATTCTCCAAAGTTATGAATTGATACAGATCCTGCAATCACATTTTCAAATCTGTAAATATTCCTCCATTCCAGGACAAATCTATTTATTGAGAGATTTACTCCAGGGAAGAAAATTACAAATTCTTGATTATTTGATATTGATTTTATTACAATTGAAAAACTTAATTCACACACTGAATTTTCTGATGGTCTCAGAATCTCATCTATACCAAACTTATTAATTTGTGACTTTGAATGTATTTCTTCTGAGTCACTTATTTCAGAGCCACTTGTCATTGATGCTTTTTCATCATTGACTATCATATTTGTTGAGGTCATGTTATTGTTTCCCTTATGCATTACCACGGTAGATATATGAGTAATTATTCCTGTAATTTGAATACCCTTTAGCCCATTTACTATATTTTCTTCATTAGAAAAAGTATATGGTATCCAAAAAGCTGTTGATGCACTGAAACATAAAAGCCTCTTTCTTAAGACTTTAAAGGTTGTACTTTCATCCTGAAACTTAGAGGGGTTTAAATGCCTACTAAGCAGGATGCTTCTTAAAGGAGCATTTGGTTCTCCAGTCTTCATTTTCACAATTGCCCAATTTCTTATGATTATCCAGCAAGAAACAAATGAAAATTCTGTCTCACAACATTTAAGCATTATGTTTGACCTAAATTTCCCAGAAATTTCGCATGGTATCAAAACAAATCTTGGATTTGAACTTTTATTCATAATATTCTCTTGGAGAAATAGAAAGTTACCATTTTTGGTATATACAAGTCTTCCTCCTATGTTGTGACTAGATTCATTTGGTTGGCTAGAAGATGAATTAAATTCAAATAAGTTTGTCAAATTTATCTTTTCACCTTTTCCTATAATTGATTTTATTCTCTTGTAAAGAAAATAGTTTTGGCAATGCCCACAGCTTGGAACAAACTCTTTTTCATCTTTTTTTTTCATAATTTAACATTTGCAAACTTTTGATATTTTCTTTGAATACTCAGTTAAGCTCAAAGAAATTCAAAAAATATGATCATTTATTTTTTGTCAGCGGTTTCTGAGAAAAATACCGAAAAACTTTTAATTCAAATTTTCCCACAAAATTCATTACAACCAATTTTCAATTAGAAATAATAATAAAAATCAAATTTTCACGGAACAAACTTAATTTGGTAATTCGATTAAAATTCTCGAGTTTAAAAAAGCCAATAGAATCAAAAAATGCAGATTAGAAAAAAACAATATATTAATGTGGTTAAAATGAATATTTAGACAAAAGGAGCTATTCTATATTTGATGATTCTAGTTGATAATTTGACTAAGACTGACATTAGGAAGCCCGTAATGCCCTAGTATACTAATATAAAAACTGATTAGAAGTAGTTGATTAGTTTCAAAGCAACAATTGCAACAATAATCATAGCAATTATATGCCAGAACTCAAACCCTTGTGCGATATTGCCCTGGTTTGAGGACTTGAGCTTAGACTCGGATTTGTCCAGTTTTTCCCTCAAAGAAACCACCTCCTCCTTAAGCTCATTGCTCTGCTTCTCTAAAGCCAGGCAATATTGAACAAGCTCATCATATTTGTTTTTAAACTCTGAGTCCATTGAACCTGCCTGAGCAGTATTACTGGATGAAGATCCAGCTGCTGAAGAAATAAGAGATGTTGGAACTCCCTGAGATGGATTTGACGAGGTTCCAACTGCGTTTGATGAGAGAGGTTCATTAACACCTATGTTTTCCTGTTTAAAAATGACTGATAATCTGTGTTCGAAGAGTTGTTCCTTGCTGAGGTCCTGCCAGAAATCCTTAGTAAGCTGTTCAACAGAACTGTCACATGTTGTAGTTTGGATCAAGAACCTGTGAGAAGGAGAAGCTTGTTCAACTGATTGCAAAGGCTGCAAGATTACCTGAATCTCCTTTGATTGGCCTGCTTGAATCAACCCACTGCTCGGACGTACTAAATAACCTCTTGGAGCTGTAGTCTTAATCTTAAATGCTACTGTCGAAGATGTAATATTCTCCAAAATAAGAGGAGTTGTCACAGAGCTGTACAACACAAGCGGAAACTCGAGAGCCTTTTCTGGATGCACTCTCACCAATTTTGCACCTTCCATTGACATTCTTATAGGTATATAATTTCCACAAAGTATATATAACAGTTAAAATCCTCTAAATATATAATCACACTCTCAAGCGAGGGGGAGTCCCTTACATTTAATTGTGCCTTGATGTACAATAAATATAATTAAAAATTATTTACCCAGGATACCCAGACGTACACGCTGTCGATTTCTTATATTTTAATTTATTTGGGCCAGGCCTTTTTGCGCCTTAGAGACATTTAATTGTGTACAGTAAAAAAGTTTGTCGAGCAAAACATGTAGGGGCAACAATTAAATAAATATTTTTTTTTTCCTCAAACTTTTTAATAAAAATTCCGGAGAAATTAGAGTGAGAAAAATTACTCTAGTTTCTGAAATTTCCGATTGGAACTTTTTCATTCAAAAGTTTTGGCGGTTTTGAATATGAATAAGTAAATACTTACCCACAGTTAAAGATAATAGTTTTTAAATTTCTTTTTTTTTTTTTTTTTATTAAAGAAAATTGCTATTAGTAATAAGAAGAAACAACTTCTCTAGCAGGAGCTTACGATTATAATGCAAATTAAGTTGATTGCAATTATATTACAATTTTCTTTTTTAATTCAAAAGTAGTCGGTGCAAACTTTACATGCAAAATCTGAACTGAAAGTTTGCAGAATTATATATCTTTGTCTAGAAAATATATATCTATATGGTTGTTGGACAGTTATTCATTTTTAACTTGTGTTAATCTGACAAGAACATTTTTGGGTCTATTTGTTTGGAAGAGTTTAACCATGTCATGCCAAGGCGAAGATATTGTGAAGAAGGAATCCCAGCCTAAGTTTTTTGATGACAAGGCAGGGGAAATGATAATAGCCAGTACTAGACAAAGAGGAAATCCAATACTTGCTCATGTGTGTAATGTCCCTTACGATTTTCAGAATATTGTACCAGACTTTCTTGTTGGTAAGTATGATGCTGTGGTTTTTATTAGCATAAAATATCACAAGCTTCACAACCAATATTTGAGGAAGAGGATCGAATCCTTGCAGAAGAACTATAAAGTCAGAATTTTATTATGTCTGGTGGATATTCCTCCTTCAGGTGCAATTGATGCGGCTATTTTGGAAATTACTGATATTTGTTTTGACTTAAATATGACTCTGTTTCTTGCTTGGAGTCCAAAAGAAGCTGGCCATATTTTAGAAACTTTAAAATCTCATGAAAACTCTTCAAGCGAAATCATTAGGGGAGGACTTTCGTTAGACTTGTTTTCCAGAATTAGGGACGCCTTGAGCTCCTTGCCAAGGATTAACAAGACAGACTCAGAGAATCTTTTAAAGCATTTTGGATCGATTTCAAAGGTGGTGAATGCTTCCGAAGAAGAGCTTTCAAAGATTCAGGGGATCGGCCCTATAAAGGCCAAAGTAATTTCGGAAGTATTCTCCACAGAGTTCTCGGACTCATAATATCCAGATTTAACAATTAAGAGTCACCAAAGGTATTACGAGAGAAGCTAAACTCAACTAAAACTGAATTAGAGTGATATCTAAATACAAAGTTGATTTAGGTATTTATAATAATGACTACTTGTATTTATTGATTTATTAATTAATAAGTCAGTCTAAAGGATTATTGCATACATGCCTGACAATTTAGATAATAGCTGTCAAAGAGCACTCATTTTGGCCAATAAGTGAATACTCTAAAACATGATGCGACGGGTATTAATAACCTTGAATAACAATATTAGTGCGACAAACCTGTTTTTTTAATTGTTCAAATTCGCTTTCATTGGAACATAAGATACATAAGAAAAAAATAAAGCGTAAGCTAGAAAATCTTGCCTGGAAGATTTAGCTCCAGGCAAGAAAAATAAGAACCTGAAAAACTTTAGAGACTTTTTTACATTAGCTGGATGTCTTGTTGCTGCTCGATGAGACTTCGAGCAGATTTTCTGTTTGTTTGCTTGTGGTCTCGCTAATAAGGGAAGTGTCTTCATCTGCTCGAGATGTGTTAAAAGAGTCCGAAGTTGCTGGCTGTTGCACTAGTTGATCATGATTAGGCATTAACTGCTGTGCGGAATTAAGCTGATTAAACCACATCGCAGAATTAGGTTGTGAAGGAGCTGAAGATGTGGGATTGGCATTTTGACCTATAGGAGATACTGCTGGGCGAGTGGTTGGTTTGGCCTTGCGGAATGGTCATTCCATAATAACGACCAAACATATTCATGTTCATTTGTGAAGGTGGATTCATTGTAGAAACTTGAGGCATCTGAGCTATCAAGTTTGCATTTTGTCCTAGCATTGGTGGTACTTGTAACCCAAACGGATTCATGAATGGGTTTGACAAAAAGGAATTTAACATTGGGTTAGCTTGAGGAGTGGAGGTATCAACTTGCCCTGGAATAGCTGAGGGAAGCATTCCGCCATTTTGAGGAAAGGAATTTTGAAATAATGCCCACTGCTGCATTGCAGCTGCCTGGCTTGCAGCAGAATAGTTACCATATAAGTTCATTAATAGAGGATTATAGAGCCATTCATAAGGACCTGGCGACATAGCTCCTGTTGGATTCTGTAATCCTGCAATATTTGCTGGGCTAAACTTGGATGAAAATTGTGATAAGGGATCGGTTTCTAAAAGACTCTTTGAGGCGATATCAGATGGATTCCTTAAATAATCTGTAAGTCCTTCCTCAGGGAAGTGATTGGTTCTTGATTGAAGTAAATGTCTGGGTGCGTCAGGAGCGGCTGATGCAGCAGCAGCAGCAGCTGCTGCTGCTGCTGCTTTCCTTTCTGCCATTCTTGCTCTCTTTGAACTGGAGCCTACCGCACCATTTGGTAAGTGACGACCTTCTGCAGTAACTTGAGATCTGAATCGCTTAGCTACTTCCAGAATTTCACTGATTATTTCCTCTGAGGCGTTCGCTGGAACCTTAAAATATTCGAATTCACGATCTTTACCGGTGTAGTAAACAACTCTCCATCCTTGAGGCTTCTGGCTCCAATAGACTCCAGGCACACCACTCTTTCTGACTGCACCTCTAACTTGTGGTTGAGGTGTGGCTGTTGGTTGAGAAGAAGTATGATCTTTAGTTGGAGCCTGAGACTTAGTTGGAGTTGAAGCAATGGCTGCAGCTGCAGCTGCAGCTGCGATAGCTGCTAGTGTATTTAACCCAGAATTCGATCCGAATCCATTCTTTTGTTTTTCTGCATTAGCAACTGCATCACGCTGGGAAAGGAATTGCAGTACAAGCTCATCCTCAACAGATCTGTTTACATGGTTTACAGATTCAGCTGAGTATTCGTTAGAATCTCCTAATTGCTGATTATAATTAGAATCCTTGATAATTCCACAAGAAGTCAATGATGCCAAGAAATTCATTGCATGAGAATAAGCTTTTCCTTTTCCCCAACGCTTACAGCTAAACTTCCTAACACTCCATCTTCCATTCTTTGTCTGCCATTCAAGTATCCAGTCTCTGCTCTTTGCATCAATCCAGAGCTTATATGGAAGCGATAATTCTGGCATATTAATAGAACCAGAATGTTCCTCTGAATTAGATGAAGCTGACTCTCCCTTAGCTAGTGAATTATTAGCACATTGCAACTCTATATTTGAATCATTGGTCTCATCTTGTATAGGGTTACCTTCTGTGGTATTATCTTCCTTAACTTCATCCAAATTTTCTTGTTTTGCATCATTTATTTCAATGGAAACCGACTCATTAAACTTTTCTGTTTGAGTATTTTCTCCCTTTACATCCTCAACCTCACTTTTATGCTCTTGCATTGGCGATGAATTTAGCGATGCTGGACCAGAATCCTGAGTAACCTCTTCTTTATGCCCAAAATCATCTGATGGCGTATTTGCAACATTAATATCGTCTATTGACAAATCTTTTTCCTGGTTATTATTATTTAACAGATTTTCTGTTGAAATGTGGCCTGAGTCATTCTCGGACATGATGTTATCTTTCATCAGCCTATCAAGCTTTCATAAATATACAGATAAATAACTTCAATTATTCAAATCCTGTGTAGTGTACTTTAAATTGTGACAGCGAGTTAAAGAACAAACTGGTATTGAGCTTTGTTGTCCGAAGAATATAAATAATAATAAATAAAATATATTATTTAAATTATTATTATAAATATTCTATATATTATTAATTATAAAAAAACTCAACCGATATTGCACAAGATTGTACACAACACAAATAGCTCTCTGTGCAATGGTCTGTCTGGACTTGTCTGCGTGAATGGCAGTCCGCACAGCAAAGTATACACTCACATTCTGCCACTTAATTGTGACTATTTGCTCACTATTTATCTAATACGTATTGCTATACATCTATCCCTCCGTTTCTATCCCTCTCTTTTTAACTATCCTATCTAATATTAGTAATTCTTTTTGCCTTTTGACTATTTCTTAAAGTATAACATTCTAAATACGCCTCGCGTCTCCAGAATAGGTATCGAGCGGGAAAGACACGCATTTCAAAATTTATTTCTTTTAAATAAAATCAGAGAAAGATATCGTGCAAATTTGCTCGAGGATATTTGTATTGAAAGGTCGGAACAATATGTACTTAGTATCTAAGTTGAAGTATTTTGTAAGAAACACACTTCTCATATTTTAGTTTTGGCTAATTTCTCCTGTTACTATATTATTCTTATTGGCTAGTTCATATTTGAAGATCTGCCTTCTCGACTTTGAATGAGAAGGAAAGCGTTTATTTCACTTTATTATTTATTGGAAATTGTTAATTTCCTTACTAGCCTTATTATCCTTCTAGCTCATTCGTAATACCTGTTCAAGTTGACTAGTATACTGTAGAAATGATTAGGACTAATGCAATGTAATGACAGGCCTTGGATGAAGTGGGTTTTAGTTTGTCTAGGGCAGTTGTGACTTTGAACTTATGGCTTGCGACTTTTACTCCCAGCAATTGTTAAATTCCAATAATTGAAATTTGGGGAATTAATTTGTAGCGCAAAATTGTGCGAATTTGAGGGAATCTCGTTGAAATAGAAAATAATATTACGCAGGGAATGGAAAGTGGTTTTCTCGAATACATGACTGACTAATAGTATTTTTGCAATTGATTTAGGGAAACCAAATACAAAGTAAAGGCAAATACTTTATGATATTTTTTTTAATGGGCTTGTATGGTTAATATGGCTTTGCGTTCAAGGTCATCCAACAATCAAAAACAACAGGCAAATAATACACCAAGTAATACTTCAAATAATAATGAAGCAGTCTCAAGCGAATTAATTTCATCTGAAAATCAAAGGAAAAAGACGAATGCAAGAATCTACAGCTCAATTGAGGAGCATCCAGATAAGACTTTGGATGAATGTAAGGAAGATGAAGCAGTTTCTACAATAGAAAAAGGCCCAACAGCCGACTTCCCAAGTGTGAACCAATGGGTACTGGCGCTATTTGAAGAAGAAGGTAAACAGATGCTCGCTCGCGTAGTAGGTTGGAAGCTTTATGGAACTCAGGTCACTCATTTATCGCATTTAGTGAACAAAAAGACGGCAGGGAATAAACAGAACTCTTTAATCAAAGTGAGTTCATCGTCTAATGAGTCGCAAATCAAGGAGGATTATGAGTTTTATGTGCATTTTAGAGGTCTAAATAGACGTCTGGATAGATGGGTTAAAGGTAAAGATATAAAACTCTCTTTTGATGTTGAGGAATTAAATGATCCTATTTTAATTGAGAGGTTTCAGAAACAGGGAATAAAGTTTATATCTTCATTAGGAGTTTCAAATTCAGCTAATAAATCTGGGAATAAGTCTAAGAAAAGAAATGTAGGGGTTTTGGATATTTCTGATGGAGAAGATCCTGATGAGCATGAAGGGATGGACCACTCTGCAATTCTTGACCATGAGGAAACAACTAGACTTAGGACAATTGGCAGAGTTCGTATAGGAAAATTCATTTTAGATACTTGGTACTTTTCTCCACTCCCAGATGAGTATCAAAATGTTGACACTTTACATTTTTGTGAGTACTGTTTGGACTTTTTTTGCTTTGAAGATGAACTTATTAGGCATCTTTCCAGGTGCCAACTAAGGCATCCCCCAGGTAATGAAATATATAGAAAGGATAATATTTCAGTCTTCGAAATTGATGGTGCATTAACTAGAGGATATGCGGAAAATTTATGTTACTTAGCCAAACTGTTCTTAGATCACAAAACTCTACAATACGATGTAGAACCATTTTTATTCTATATTGTCACTGAAGTTGATGAAGAGGGATGTCACATTGTCGGCTACTTTTCCAAAGAAAAGGTTTCATTACTCCATTATAATCTTGCATGTATCCTAACTTTACCTTGCTATCAAAGGAAGGGTTATGGAAAACTTCTTGTTGACTTGTCATATAAACTTTCGCTTAAAGAAGGTAAATGGGGACATCCAGAAAGACCTCTCTCTGACTTGGGTAGGGCAATCTATAATAATTGGTGGGCCCATAGGATATCTGAATATCTTCTCGAATATTTTAAACAAAACAAGATATGTGAAAGAGGTGGTTCGAAACAACCTCTCCAAGTAAGTAATTATGGAAAGTTTATTGACAACGTTGTAAGAAGCACTGGAATCAGGAGGGAGGATGTAATCAGAATTTTGGAAGAAAACGGAATTATGAGAAATATCAAGGATCAACATTATATTTTCTGTAACCAGGAATTTCTCAAGGGTATTGTTAAACGTTCTGGAAGACCAGGAATTACTTTAATTGATAAAAAATTTAACTGGGTTCCCTTTAGTAGAGCTCCTCCATCGGAAGTTGAATCACTTCCACAAGAGTAGATGAGTTACTAACATCAAGATTAAAGCTACTTTAAGTTACATATACACATTATATAACCACAATCTGTCTAAGTTTGTCTAATTTATCCCTTTAGTCTTAAATCTTTTTAAATATTACTATAATTCGTTGGAACATGGTAATGAGAATGGTTATCAAAGTATAATCCATCTGCATTTACCATTGTGTCCATAGTGAAGAGATTATTATTCTCATTGTCACCACCTTCATAATATGCTGCGAACACTGGTGGAGGAACGCTATTAGTGTAATCAGCTCCCTGTTGAGCATTCTCTTTTTCTGGAGAAAGATTGTTTCCTTCATATTGGCCAAAATGGCTATTATAATGTTTTTCCTGTTCAAAACCAAACGCTGGATGAGAAGAGTTTTCTTGTTCCACTCTTTGAGTTGAAGACGAATGATCCTCGTCCTTATGAAGCTCATATATATGGTTATTAGCATGGTCATTCACAAATGCCCCTTGAGCTACATTCATGGTGTTGAAACCTTGATTCTGAACATAATCATTTATATGGTCTTGAGTTTCATGATTGAAAGTGCTATTCTGATATAAATTAAGTTCTTGATGTTGATTTTGCATAACTGACTCGTCGTGATTAACTCCAATACTGCTATTTGTAATAGATTGAGGAACGTTAATTTCATTATCTAGCTCAACATTTCCGTTTAAAGACATTTTTTTTGTTTGGGCTACAAGAAACTCATCGCCATTATTCGAATAGTCTTCAGTTCCTTGTGATTTTTTAAATTTAAAAGTATCTTGAGGATTTTCTTGGACAAAAGTGTTATCAAAACTCTTAGAGCCATTACTTACAACTGTATCAAATTGAATATTATTTAGATTAACTTCATGAACATTAAATTCTCTTGAACTTAATTTACTTTGTAAGTTTGAGCTATCCAATTGTGTGTCTACTCTTCCTTCGTGTTTAATATTCTCCAATGTTGAACTTTGTTGTTCAAATAAATGTTCAAGAGTCACACTCAGAGCTTTACAATTGAACTCTATTTGATTTAAGACATCGTTAGCAATAGTTTTCAGTTTTCCATAGCTTTTATCTGTAAGGATTGAGAGGCAGCTATTAACCTGGTCAGTAATAGAGTTAATATAAGTTTCTTGAATTTCCTCTAAAGTGCTGCTCAGATCCTCATCTCTGGTTTTTATTTTTTGGAGTAAA
Organism: Cryptosporidium hominis TU502; assembly: GCF_000006425.1. Lineage (NCBI taxonomy): Eukaryota > Apicomplexa > Conoidasida > Eucoccidiorida > Cryptosporidiidae > Cryptosporidium > Cryptosporidium hominis. Next base: position 11,901 of record NW_667372.1, read on the forward strand.
GAATGGCAAACATCAAATTCTGTTGCAGAAAGATTTTTTGATTCTCTATTTGATAATTTTTTCTCCAACTCTAAAATTCGTTGATTTTTTTTGTTAATAATTGTCTTAAGAGAGTTGACCTGCGTTTCTGGATCGTGAACACTAGGAATGAAAGGGCTTACAGCATCACTCAAAGGCGTCTGATAGCTATTGGAGAACTCCGTAGATTCGTTTTGTAAATCTCTTGATAACAAGCTGCCTTCTTGTAAATTTGTACTACTGTTTCCACTCCTCAATCTCGTATTTTCTTCCAATAGTTTCTTATTAAAGTCGCCAAGCTCAGATAATGCAGACTTAAGCTTGTTTAGTTTTTCAAATTCTCTACGTTTATTTTCAACTGTTTTATCCATCAAATTAATAAGTAAGTCGACTTTTGGTAATGATGAAGATTTAGATATTGAATTAGGGGCAGTTGGTGGACGTACAACTGATGGCATTTGGCGAGGAGTTTGAGATATCTTGGAGGTGTTTTGGATATCTGATGAAAAAAATGAATCCTGACTTACTGAAGGATCGTTATGACTTTTAAAAGGGGGTTTTACGAGATTATTGGCTAGATTACTGTTGTTATCGAGATTTAATTTATTTGAAGGGAAAAATGTAGGTGCTGTTGGAGGTCTAACTGTATCCTTCAATCCAACCATATTTCTTTCAGCGTTACTATCCACACTTTTCATGGAAACTTCTGGCATTTCAAGGTTAATTTGATTATTCTGGGCTGGCTGTGATATGTTAAATTTGAATGCATTGTTAGAACTAATACCTGGAACTTTCGGTGGTAATCTTAAATTCGATCTGCTTGTATTCTTATTAGAATTAGGTTCCTGAATACCAAAATGAGATATTGAATTTTTTCCACTTTGGAATGGGTTCTGAGTCCTATCAGCTTCTTGAGATTTGTCCTGAGAATAAGAATGCCGAGAATCACTAGGAGAACCCATAGATGCCAACATTGTTCTAGAAATATTTAATTGTTCAAGTCTTTCCTTATTATCCTGCATTTTCTTGCTAAACGAAGATTCAGACTCAGAATTATTGCAATCTGAAAGTGGAGCTTTTGGAGGATATGGAATGGGCATGTTCTGAAAGTTAGAATTTGTGTTGGTATTTTGAAGAAATGGCTTTGATATCTGATTTACAGGCTGCAAATTATTAGGAGGCTGAGTGGAGATAGTATTTTTTGGAGAATGATACTGGATTCCTCCAGAAATAGAGGAGTTGTTCTGAAACGGGATAGGTGGTTGTGGGATAGCAGGGAGAGGAGTACTCATTGGAGCACTACTTGTTTGAATCTGATTAGTTGCCCCATTCACGTTCAAATTACCTGGATTCACAGAGAATCTACCAATATTTGGCCTACTATTCGTGTTAGAATCTATATTTATTCCGTTATTAATACTTATATTACTAGAAGATGGTCTGAAGCTCCCATGCGGAAAGCTAGATTTTTGAATTTTTGGCATATTCAGCTCAGAATCCTTATTAACATTGTCAAATACATCGTATCCATCTGAATTTGTAGCTAACATATTATTAGAGTATGAGCTGACAGTTGTATTCATGTCATCAGCATTTATTTTCCTTTGGACCCCTTGGTTACCTGAATTGTATTTTGATCTTAAAGAGGGCGAAATAGGAATCTGGGAATACATATCCTGCTACAAAATTGAGTAGATTACAGATTATTTTAGATGATTAATGTCTAAATTTAACTCAGCAAAATACTCTTTTTCAATAGTATATAGTTTAGCTCACTATTCAAACAGATTATCATTCAAAAGCACTTAATGCGCCAAAAATTGAAAAATTTAATAGAATCTAATTTAATAATTAGCAACAAAATATACATAAATATTCTCACTAAGTATTCGAGTAAAGAAGTAATATTAATAAAACAGCTTTATTCATACACCTAAGAACGAGATATGATGATCAAGACTAACTAGCACTTAATAAAAAAAAAAATAGAATGGCAAGTCAAGCTTTCAAATAGCATTTTCAAAAAAGGTGTTTTTAAATCACTTAGTATGTTAATTGTGCTAAATCCTAAATTTAATTATTTTTGTGTGTAGTTTAATATTAACTTTACTTAATTATGTTAAAAATTTTGTTTTGTTCTATGTTGGCAACTAACGCGCCATTTGGCGCTAAATGTGGGGAATTTTTGCATGCAATTTGTTTGAGTCTTGTGGCAGCAGCACATCCTACTGACGTGTTAAATTTAAAGTCAAAAAAAATTATTTTTAATATTATTGGGTCTATGAAGGATAGAATTCAATAGTATTGAAATTGTTGGCTATTAATTCAATATTCTTGAAAACTGAACTGTAATTTTTTCCCATATAAAATATATTTTTTTGAAAGATATTTATTATTAAAAAAATAGAATACCAACTATACGATTATTTCAAATAGCTAGACTTATTAGAAGAAACATGGAAACATCCAGTCATTCTTATTCTGGGGATATTAAAGGTGGGCTATTTCATGGAAGAGGCGTATTGATATACTCAAAAAATGAAAAGTATGAGGGAGACTTTGTAATGGGTAAGAGAGAAGGTTTTGGAAAATTTACTTATGCTGATGGAGCTTCGTATGAAGGTGAATGGGTTGACGATAAAATCCATGGTCAAGGAAAAGCAAGTTTTTCAAGTGGAAATACATATGAGGGACAGTGGGAAAATGGAAAGATCAATGGATATGGTAAGTTAACTTTCAGCAATGGCGATGTATACGAAGGAGAATGGGCTGATGGTAAGATGCACGGAAGAGGTGTGTATAAATACGTAGATGGTGATATTTACTCAGGTGAATGGAGAGATGATAAAAGGCATGGAAAAGGAACTGTAACATATGTAAGTAGTACAGGAGACCAAATTATTGAAAAATATGAAGGAGACTGGGTAAATGGTAAGATGCATGGTCATGGTAAATATGTGTATGTTGACTCCGCTGTTTACGAAGGCGACTGGTTCGAAGGTTCTATGCATGGCAAAGGTACATACATTTTCCCATGTGGAAATGTTTATGAAGGAGAATGGGTTAATGATGTTAAAGAAGGTTATGGAGTACTGACTTATCAGAACGGTGAGAAATACGAAGGATACTGGAAGGATGGAAAAGTTAACGGTAAGGGTACTTTAACTTATAGCAGAGGAGATAAATACGTTGGCGACTGGCTTGACGCAAAAAAGCACGGTGAAGGTGAATTGTTTTACTCAAATAATGATAGGTTCAAAGGCAACTGGGTTGCAGACAAAGCATGTGGATTTGGAGTATATACTTATGCCAATGGAAACAGGTACGAAGGATATTGGGAAAATGACAGAAGGCATGGCAAGGGAATATTTTATTGTGCAGAGGATAATAACGTTTATGAGGGCGAATGGGCAAATGGAAGGAAGGATGGCAAGGGAATTCTTAGATTTGCAATGGGCCACTCAATTCAAGGAGTATGGAAAGATGGAGTTCTTTCACAATTCCACAGCCTACAGTTCCCACCAGAGTCACAATGGTCAAACCCAAACTTTTGATTAAAGACCAAATCTGTTCAATAGTTAAAATTTTAGATAATAGATAGTGAGGTAATCACATAATTAGAATATAATCACTGATAATATATAATCATCTAGTGTTATTTTACTTCTTTATCTGATTAGTTACACAGCCTACTCGAATATTTCTAATTAATTATGTCAATGGGATCTTTTAGCTCTCGCAATTCTTCTCCTATGAGAAGTTCCTCCTGCTGGATTGGATGAGTGACCAACAAAGGGGTTTGGATTACTATTGTTTCCCACTAATGGCGATGCGCCGAGCAAATTGGTGGGGTTAGATCCAAAAATACTTGTATTTATTGGGGGCTGGCCTGAAACTTGTAGTTTTGGGTCAAACTGAGTTGCTACAGGGTTACTAGGCATTCCACCAAAAATACTTGTTTCTGCTTTGTTCGTTGAATTAAAGATTCCTTGTGGTGATCCAAAAATGTTGGAGCCACTACTTTGTTCCAAGTTTTGTCCAGGAGTTTGAGTAATAGTTTGTTCATTTGGCTTATTATTTGATCCAAACACAAAAGGGTTTGAACTATTACTGGAACCAAAAATAGATGGAGTTTGGGAGAAAATATTCATGTTATTTGAACCTGGTACAGAGTTGCTTGATCCAGCAATATTGGAATCAAAATTCAAAGTATTCTGAGTTGGGTTTACGTCTGATACTGGAACTTGCTGAGCTCCAAAAATAGAATTTACAGCTGTTGTTGAAGGAATGTTAGTGTTGGTAGATGTATTAGGATTTGGGAATAAGCCTGAAGTCATCGAATTATTATTTGTTGGGGTTGAAAATAAAGAATTTCCTAATCCCAAAGTGTTATTACTTGGATTAGAGCCACCAAACAATGATGAAGCCAGTTGTGCTGGAAGAATTAGTGCTTCCAGTAAAATTTATTAACTTTGCGTCAAATAATCCTGGAGTCTGTAAAGCCGTCTGTGAAGAAGTGCTGCCACCCGTAAAACTCATATTTGAAGACGAGTTCAAATTACCTAAACCCAAAGATGCAGATAACGAAACATCAGAAGCAGGATTCTTGCTTTCCATATCACTTGAACCGAAAATTGGGGCTGAAACTTCTCTCTTTTCTGAATCATTTATTGTTGTAGACACTCCAGATGAAGAAAGACTGAAAATATCCTTCGTGCCGAAAGCATTTTGAGTAGAGTTTGAAGCGCTAGATGATCCGAATAATTGATTTATGCTCGAACTCTGTTGAGAAAACAAGTCACTGATGTTATTTTTAGAAGAAAATAGCGATCCAGGATTGTCCGTGCTAAAAATTCCAACTTTTTTCTCGGAATTTTCAGCTTGCTTTTTTTCCTCATCAACTGGAGATTGTTTTCCGAATATTGATAATTGAGGCTTTAAACTAGAATCTGTTGTTTCTTTTTCTGTATCAACAACTGTTTCAGAAATTTGCTTTTCTATCTCGCTAGTTGTAGTTTTTTCTTCCACAGCTTTAGAGGTAATTCCGAATAATGAAATGTTGCTTGAAGCACTGTTGTCAATGCCTTGACCAAATGAAAAGGTGCTAGACTGGCTACTAAGCAAAGGAGGAGCTTTCTCCTCAGGCTTTGGTTCCTCAGGAGCGGTACTATTCTCACTAGTCTTGTTAATTTGGAATAATGAAGACCCAAATAAAGAGGTTCCAGTAGAAACGCATACATTTGTAGAAGAATTCCCAAATGAAAATAATGAAGTTGCAATATTTTTATCGCTTGAACCTTCGGTAGAGGGAAGTGAAAATAGGCCTGCTGCAGAAATAGTGGGCTTCTCTTCATTATCTTTCTGTTCATCATCTTCATCAGGCATAAACACTCCTTCGTTGTCTACTTCAACTAAATTTGGCTTATCAACATTAGCCAGCCACCATGGCACAGGCTCATCTTTTTTTGTTTCAGCAGCTTCTGAATCTTTATCTTTCAATGAAAAATCTTCCGAAACTATTTCTTTAGTTTCCTTAATATCATCTTTTTTCTCAGCTGTTGCTTCAATGTCAATAGTGGTGATAGCAGATTTATTATCTTGTTCGCTTAAGTCTGGTAGCTTTGAATCATTAACAAAGATATTAGGTGAAGAAACTTGTAAGTTGTCTACATTATTCGCTTTCTCCACTAGCTCTTTATCCCAATCTGATTTTTCAGGTGAAATTGATTTATCTGCAATTTTTGATAGTATGTTGGATACTTCCAATGTAGATTGATTTGAACATTCAGATTTAGAACTAATGATGTCTTCTTTGTTATTTTTTGAATCTTTTTCAGAACTACTATCCTTATCGTTCTTGGAAGACTTGTCCTCGATAGCATACTCAATTTCTGAATGAACTTCAGGCACTTTTGGTAATTCTGAATTTGTTTTTGGCTCATTTAAAGTTTCATTGCGAAGTTCTATCGTGTGAACAAAGTCCTTTAAGCTACCAATAGGTTTCTTTGATTTGCAGAATACTTTCTTCATTTCTGCAGCAGACAAAATCCTGCATGATGAATTTGTTCGATTTGAAAGTGCGCCAAGTAAACTAGATCTGTATCTTAGTGGAGTTCTTATTCTTTGTACTGATGAAAGAATAATGTTGGAACTAGGTTCCGTATTAGGAGGTAAAAATGAGGCTTTCGGAAAGTTATATGGATGTGAATAATGCGTTAAACCCAATGGATTTGTCTGTTTTTGTACATCTCGAAGTTTTTCATCTGAAAAGTTATAAGCTGGAGTAGGATCCGGCTTATAATCATCATCTATCATAGAAAGTGGTAAGCCATAGGTGTTTGTTGGCTTATTTGGAGTATTGTTTTGCGTACCTAACAATCCTGTTTGAGCTGCAGTTGAGGGAGTTTGGTTGTAAGTTTTTTTTTGAGGAGGAATATTAAGTCTTTTGTTTGGATTATTCATGGATTCACTGCTGATATATTCATCATCACTAATTGCATCGTGGAACTCCTCTTCCTCATGCTCATTTTCATTTTTTTGCTTATAAACTTGTTGTAAATTTCTTTTCCTACATGTTTGTGTATCTCTTTGCAAATCATAATCATTAGAACCTAAGTTGTATTTAGCAGTACTATCTGATAATCTGTTAATTGTACGTCTCGCTTCTGATTGGAAAGGGAATCTGCTGGGAGGCAATAAAGGAAGGTGGTTTCCATGGCTTGGAAGGCTAATTTCATTTTTTAAATAGCCGTCAGGTTTGTAAGTATGTGGGTATGGGGTTTTAACATACTTGCTACTTTTTTCTGTAGTCTTTTCAATCAATGAATTCCTCAAATCTTGAGAACTTCTACTTAAACCATTAATTGGAGACTTTAAAAGACCCGATGATGTTTGCTTCCAATTAGAGTTGTAATTACTTTGATTCAAATTAGAATAAAAATTATTATCTTCGATTCTAAATGTTTGCTTGGGTAAAAACCTATAATCCTGTACCGTATTGTTCGAATTTACTAAAGAATTAGAAGGCAAAAAATGGCTTTGGTCATGTAATTGTCTTCTTAATACTGAACTTCTCGTCAAATTTTCAGAAGATGATGACGAGAAGTTTATATTCCTCATAATGGGTTTCTATTAGAGGAATGATTTTTTTCAAACCCACAGTAATAAATTAAGAATTTGATTTTCTTTCTTTTTTAGTATGGGGCGTTTAAGCAGGCGGTAAATTTGTCACTTATTTTATTTTGATTAATGTAAAAGTTATAATAATTTTTATCTACTCAAAAATTCATCTTTCCTTAAAAATTGTTATTACCGACCTTATTTTGTGAACTGGACTGTATCTTCTTTTTTTTTGATGCAGCTTGTACTCACAAAGATATTTATTCCTGCTTACTTTTTCATACAAGATTAACTCAATTCAAATCTCAATTTTTCTTCCTGAAATCTAAGGATTATTTTGAAAATTGAGTTTATCTTTCTATATTCAAAGAATTTTTTTTTAATTTTTATTTTACTTTAATAATTTTTAAAGGCGCAATAGTCAATAAATTGGAAAAAAATAAATAAATGTTAATAGTAATTTCATTTAAATAAATGCATATAAATGTAAATGCTGATATGAATTAATATATTCCAATAATAATGGATGAAATCAGACGTCAGATTGAAGATTTGATGGGAGGGATTGAAGCTCCAATAGAGAAGAAAAACCCTCATGATAATGATGTCTGTAAATTCTACTTATGCGGACTATGTCCTCATGAATTATTTGAAAATACAAAGCTGTATATGGGTCCTTGTAAAAATATCCATTCGGAAGTTTTAAGGGAAAAGTATTTAAGTGAAAGAGAGTCGAAAGGAAATACTCGAATTAAATATGAGACAGATAGTTTGAGAGTATTTCAGGGAATGGTAGATGATTGCAATAAAAAGATTGAAAGAAACCGTGTTCGTGCTGAGCTTTCAGGAAGTTCAAAACTCGAAGATGAAAATATACGGGCATTAGATCTTGAGATTAAAGAAATTATGAAGGAGATCGATGATTTAGGTGCAAATGGCGATATAGATGGCTCTTTGAAGAGGATGGAAGACTTAACAAGACTAAATCAACAAAAAATGAAGATATCTGCTACAAAGGAAGATGTTGAGAATGGAATGTATCGTCAAAAACTTCACCCATGTGAAATTTGTGCCGCATTTCTTTCAGAAACTGACAATGACCAAAGGTTAAATGATCACTTTAACGGCAAAATTCATGTTGGCTACCTAAAAATTAGAAAGCAAGCAAAAGATTTAAAAGAATGGATCAAAGCGCATTCTCCCAATAGGGATAGCAACTACAGACATGAAAATATAGCTCATAAAGGCGATTTCCGATATAAATCACATAGACAAAGCTACTCCAGTGAAGGCCGTGCTTATCACTATTCAAACAATTATAGAGATAGGAGAAATAGGGAGCATATGGATTACCGTGATAATTATGGTAATCATTCATCCAGAAGAGAAAATAACCAAACGAGATATGAAGAGCTCGGAAATAATTATAAGTCGACTGGGCAGAGTGACTATAACAGTTTTGGGCCGAGAAACAAACGTATAAACACTAGATCTAACCCTTATTCGGCAGTTGAATTAAATAGAATAAGTTCAGAAAAACACAAAAAACATATTAAAGAGGATACAAAAATCTATCCTCCTAGTGATGGAGAAATTTCTCCAGAAAGTGACTCCTCACGCTCTCTATCAAGGAGTATTTCGCCATATTAACTTAATTTTTTATCCAGAATCATGAATGCGCGAGTTAACACTGACTTTTCCCAAGATGAATAAACTTGTTTGCTTTCAGAGTTATTCTTTAAATTAAATAATTTAGAGAAGTATTTATAAATAATTGAAGTACTTTGAAAATTAAATTCAAGTAGAAACAATTTCTGACTATCTGATACTTCACCATCAAATTCTAATATATTTACATTTAATCCGCGATTAATTATATGTTTTTTAAGAATTTCTCTTGTCTCTTACTG
>NW_667374.1:0-21023 GCF_000006425.1 Cryptosporidium hominis TU502
CTTGAAAACATGGTATCGGAATCCATATATAGTACCAAATAATTATGCTCTTTATCATCAGAAAGTAAGCCTTGAACTTTTTTATATAACTTAATTATTCCAATATATCTCCAATAATGAGGATTTCTAACCTCTCCAAAACTTAAATCCAAATGAAAATAACAATACCCATTCTTTCTTGAATACTCAATTCGATTCTCTAAAAACCATTCGTGATCTTTTTTCAACTTATTACCGGAAGTTAATATATTATATTGACATATTCCCAACTCTTTTTCACTCTTTGGTATATATATTTCTCTCAATTCATAGTTTCCTATTTTTACCCACTCAGGAAGCCAATCTTCCATTACTCTTATTTCCTCCAAACTTAATCCCAAACATCTCAATAGAAATAATACAAACCATTCCAGGATTACTCCTGCTACAATATATTCTTTCCTTATTTTAAAAGAATAGTACAGATAATCCCAAAAATACTATATTTTAAAAGATATATGAACTTAATAATTACTCTTTTTTTCAAATTCTACAATAAAAGAGAAAGAAAAAAAATAATAATAATGAAAAATAATTTGTTCAAATAAATTATTTTTCAAGATCTCAAAATGCATGCAATGCACCTCTCCCCTCCTATATTCGATACAAAGCACAAACAACAAACTATTTCCATTCTAGAAATCAAATTAATCTTCTCCTAATATAAACATAATTATTTCTGAATTTTTCTCTGTTATTCTCTTTCCATTTCCTTTTTTTTTTTCTTTTTTCTCCTTTTTTTCCACTATTTTCTTCTTAAATAATGTAGCATATTGTGTGGCGGGAACATTCTGGCGCCATAATTGGGGTACCGAACCGGTATTAATAGTAATAATAGAGACAATTTAATGAAAAGAATTAAATAGAGAAAAGTTTTAATATATAAACAAATAATTAATTTTTTTTAATTAAAAAAAATAATTTATTAATACTGTCTCATTGAAATAAATAGTCTACTAAATGTTTTGTCTCAAATTAAATATTAATTAATTGTTATATTAACTTAATAAAAGTAAAGTATTATATAAGGTTGAAAAAAAGACCGGTTAATTATTTTCTGTTTTCTATTAAATATAAATAAGAAAAACAGAAACTCTGAAGGAGAAAGTTTGGATTAATTTAGAAACAAGTTAATTGATTTTTTTTTTCCACTCAGAAAAAAAAAAAATACTAACTTGCTATTTCTGTTATAGAAGATTCCACAGGTCTAATTTCTTTTTAAATTAAGAGGATGTCCATCGTAAGCTTTAAGAATAAGCCAAAAAAGGCAATCATTAAGAAGAGAACAAAAAAGTTCACCAGATTCCAATCTGATCGCTTCTTAAGAGTCAAGCCAAACTGGAGAAAACCAAAAGGTATTGATTGTCGTGTACGTAGAAAATTCAAGGGTAATTATTTAATGCCAAAGATTGGTTATGGTAGTGATGCCAAGACACGTAAGATGCTTCCAAATGGTTTGTATAAATTTACTGTATCAAATCCCCAGGAAGTTCATATGCTTTTAATGCATAACAAGACTTTCTGTGTTGAGATTGCATCTGGAGTAAGCAGTCGTAAAAGAAGAGAGATTTTGGAGAGAGCTGAGCAATTGAACTTAAAGGTTTTGAACAAGAATGCCAGACTCGCAATTGAGGAGGACGAATAATTGAAATTCCCTTAGCTTAGGTTACCTTTAATCTTTCAATTATAGCAGCAATTTTGCTTGAATCTTATTTTTTTTTCCATTTGCATGTTTTTTTCCATTTGCTTTTTTTTCTTGTCGAGGGATGCAAGATTTTCTGGAGGGGTTAAATAGGGATCAGTTCTATTTGGAGAAAGTTGGGGGGTGGGAAAAAGAGGGAGAGGGGATTATCTTGCCCAGCTTTTAAGTTCGCTCGTCGATATGGGATCTTTCTGCATATGGGGGTGATTCTGACTAGTTGATGAATTTCTCAAACATATTTAATACTTGTTATTATTTAATTGAAATATTCATTAATAATAGAATTAAATCAGCAACAAAAATATCAATAGTGATAAAAATATAATTGTTGCTAGCAATAAACCATTTATAATAAGAAATTATTTAAATGGTACTTTGGCTTTAATATTGACTTGGTTGATTGTTTTAATAGTTATGAAATTCAGTAAAAAACTTCAGCATTATGTAAATCAACAGTATATCCAACATTACTTATCTTATAAGGATCTTAAAAAAGCAATAAAGCTTATAACTGGATCAGATACTTCAAGTTATACTATTAATGAGGTAACAAATAACTTTGGAAATATTAAAGCTTTAGCAGGATCCATATATAGGCCAGCAGAAAGTAGATTTATGGATCTATTAAACCATGAATTAGATAAGATTAACTCATTTAGTAGTATTATGTATACTGACATAAAAGATTCTCTTGAACAAATTCAAGGATATATAGATCAAATTAGCAGAGATTTAGGTATAATAAATAACTCCAGTAATGTTAATAATAATAACCAAAATGACTCCGATAGCTCATTTTTTCAATCTGGCATGAGTAAAGAACTCTTGGATGACTTAATTTCGCCTTTAATTGAACAACTTGAACGTAGAAGTGGTGAAATAATATTTTTAGAAAGTTACCAACAACTGAATTATACGGGTTTTAGAAAAATTACCAAAAAATACGATAAGATGAATAAGTCAACTTCTTCTTCTTGGTATCTCGCAAGACTTGCAAGAGAATCATTTATGAATATAAATCTGGACTTACTTCTTGAAAGTCTTTCAAACTGCTATTCAAAGATTGAAATGCTAAAAAGTGCTTTTCTGATGAAAGAAGAATCTTTAAACTGTGATAAAACATCAGAAAGTGATATATCAACACATCCGCCTTTTGAACTTCATTCAAAACATCTTATTTTAGCTGAAGATGTAATGAAGGTTAAAGTACTATTAGCAAAAATAGTTCCTCTAGTTTCAATAGGTCTATTGAATGTAGAGGATGGAATGAGTAACAAACCTTGTTTATCTTCTCCAATAAATAATAATACAAATTCTCAAAAGACAGCTTCAACAGAAAATGTATCTTCTTTAACATTGCAAACCTCAACAGTATCTTATTTGTACTTTGATAATAGAGAATTCAGTGAATACCATAGAATTCGTGAAATAAGGTCCAGATTCTCTTGTAACTCTCAAGTGAATCAAGTAGAGGAAAATTCATCTGGAAGGATTCAAGCATACTCAGATGAGAAGATTGTTCCAAAAAAATACTTGGATTATACATTTAGATTAAGATGGTATGGAGAAAATGAAGGAAGTCCAGACCAATGGCTTAATTTGGATTGGATACATCCAATGGAACCAAGTTGTTCAAATACTGAGTGGCATGAACCAAAGAATAATAATAACTTTGTTAGTCAAGCAACAAATACTAGTCAAATGAGTCAAGGAGGAGGAAAAAGAACGTTTTCTTTTGAAGGATCAAAGGCCTTAGTAAGTAGTAAAACTTTATTGATCCAACAAAAAGATGTTTTTCATATCCTTAAGACTTACGGGGATTTCAGACGTGAAAGTAAGAATCCATCACTATCTTTTAACTTTGATTTGAATACATATTTAAATGAAACCAGAAGAAATCTTTCACAAGACCAAATAATGTTGCTTAATTGCTTTATAGATTTTATCCAATTTAGAAAACTAGGACCATTTTCACATCTTTGGTTCCATAGAACAACTTTTGCAAATCCAAAAAGAAATATATGTGTCCATATTGATAATAACTTGAAGATTATGCCTGAAATTGACTCGGAATTATTAATAGATGAACATTCCCAAAGAAACAATTCGTCATTGAATAATTTACCTGCTCAAAGTGAAAGGAAAATGAGTTCTGAAACAAATAGAAGCAATTGTGAAATTGTAAATACTGAACTAGGAACAAACTCCATCTTCAATATGAGGCCTTCAATATTATATAATACTTACATTGTTTGCCCCCAAACTGAAGCATTAGTATCAGAAAATATGAAAATTGTTTCTCATGGAATCTTAAGTGTAAGTCTCTCCCAAGATTCTGGAAATTTATCCAGCACTAATTCTAACCCCAGAGAAATACTTAAAGATATTCTTGGTCTTGCTTCTGTTTCAGAAGTTAACGGATTTTCAAATCTTGAAACTTGTACTGCTCTTTTATTCAGTAATAATTTACTTCAAGTTCCACATTGGTTCAATTTTATGGCTATAGAATCTGAAAGCCAACAAGAAATTACAAATAATATCAAAGATTCTAACTCTGAACCCCAAACTGTACGAAGTCTAAACAGATCTGCTTCTTTAAACAAGGAATTGATTGGAGTCAAACAACTTCAATCTCTTGAACACGAAAAATCTTCTTTCAATAATTCTTTACCAAAAATTGATGTTCTTCATACTGGAAAAAATGCAAGAATTCTTCACGATCAAGAAGTCACTGCTCAAAGAGAAGCCAGCATTCTTACTAATGAAATTCAAACTAATTCCCTTTCTTCTTTAAATAGTACCCATACTCTTTCAAATATTCATCAACTTAAAAATCGACCAATTAAAAAAAATGAAATTAAACGCGAACTCACACAATCCCAGCCGCACACACTGCATGTGCCACTTCTTGGCAATGACGTGGATTCCGGTATTGTACATGCGCATGAGCAGACTTTTCCACATGCACTGGCGCGCATGTTCAGGTCAATTTTTTGCATGTGTAGAGAAGGATCAGCAAATCATGGTATTAATAATATTCAAAAAAAGTGTGTATCTTCTGCTGTTAGAGTTGAACCGAAGACATTTTTTGCTAATGAGAGAACATTACTTCAGTGGATGAATATGTCAGTTTTATTGGCTACTATTTCTGTTTCTTTACTTAGTTTTGGAACACAAGTTGGCCGTATATGTGGTTTAATTATGGCTCCTGTTGCTATTTTCTTTATTGCCTATTCTTATTATATTTACTTAAAAAGAAATAGAGCTTTGGAAACTAAAGAGCCAATTTCTTATAATGATAAGTTTGGTCCAACTTTGTTAGTTATGTGTTTGATTATTTCTCTAACATCAGTTTTGCTCTTAAATATTATTGTTGGTGGTCATAAACAACATTTCAAAGATATTCATGAATATTATAGAGAAGATTACAACCACTATTACCAGAATAACCAGAATGAAAATCAATTATTACTTCAAAATTATAATAATCAATCTATTTCAAATGGTAAATACTTGTATCATTAGGTTGAATTGAGCTAATCATATTGTTATTTTACTATATTTAATCTCAAAATAATAGTACTACTCTATAAACTATTATCATTCTACTATACTCTAATGTTTATCTTGGATTATACTTAATATAATGTTTACTAATAGTTTCTCTATATCATCTTTTTTAAGGTCTCTATCATATCTAAGTGTTAGTATTTCTTTCTATAAGTTATTATAATAGAGTAAGTTTTGTTTATCCAACTTTAATATAACTTATTTTTCTTTGAAATTTGGATATTCTATCCCAATTTCAATATTCATAAAACTTACCAATATGTCGTTAATTAAACTCAATTTTTCCATCCAAGTTACCCAAATCTCAAATTGATCAATTGGATCAGGTTCTCTAAGTATTAAATACTCATCATTTGAATTTAGACGGCTCACATTTATTCCAAGATCCTTATCTGAAGATAAAATCTCAAAGTATTCTTTTCTTTCTTCTGATTGAATTATTCTAAATCCAATTCCATAGAATATTGCAAATGATCCTTTCTTGTCTCCAAAAGATTTAAAAAAGTTCTCATTATTCATCCTTAACAAACGATACTTAATATCAGATGGATCTCTATTTAAAATTCAAATGAAAAATATTATTAGTTTTGATTTAAACTATATTTGAATCAACTTACTTTAATATAGATACAAGAAGATCTGAAACTAATCCAATACAAGTATAAAACTCCTTTAAATCTAATTTTTGTCTCAATAATAACAATATTCCAATCCCTATTATCTTAAATTCGTAAATTTCCAATTTTAAATAAACTTGAGTATCTCTAAACTCATTCAAAACTTCTCCAGTCTCCAATTCTTTAATAAAATTACTCATTATCTCTATATTTCTGTTCATTTTTTCCAATCTTTCTTTCTCCTCTTGATTTAAACGTTCCAAAGCTTCTTTCCTTCGTTTCTCTTCCTCTTGTTTCTCCTTTAGCTTCTCTAATCGCCTTTTTTCTTCAAGATAAGTCTCTTGAATGCCTTGCTGAACTTTTCTCTTAAACTCTTCTTCTTTTCTCCTCCTTTCTTCCTGATCCATTTCCAACAACTTCCTATTATACTCAGCCTCTACACTTTCGTAAATTGGATTTAATTGTTCCTCAAATATCTCATCTATATCCTCAAACCTTGAACACATATTTCTCATCTTTTCAAGCATCTTTGGACCATAAATCTGTTTAGAAGGGTCTTTGATTGCAAGAAACTTCTTATATTTACTAGTCTTACGAATCAAAACTTCCATTTTTGATTTCAATGCCACATAATCCTGTAATCCTTTCTCCAAATCATCTTTTTCAAATTCCAATAGACTTCTTACCACATACTCTGCTTCTAAAAATCGCAAGGTCAGAAATTGAGTTAGAGAGAAAGTGAGTAATGAGAGAGATTGAGAAACTAGAGAATAATATGAAACTGAAGAAATAAAAAACTAAGAAAAGAAAAGCCTGAATATTCCCTTATTTCTTCCTCTTATTCCATATTGCATAAAGTAAATTTCATAGAAAATGAAGATGTTACTAATTATATTGATAAAACATTCCACCAATACTAACCAACTCTCAACACTCACAAATTAACTTACCCTCAAGCAAATGCAGAGTTTTCTGAGTCTCAGTCATCTCCTATTTCCAAATCAACTTTTAGACTATTTACTTGGTATTTTTTTCATATACATGATTTTGGCGCCAAACCCATTTTTGCTTTGATCTCGAAAAGAATTAAAGTATTTAAATTCTTTCTCATTTTCTCTGATAAGAATAATGTTTAAGAAGAGAAATGTTAGCAAAGAACAGATTAGAAAGATTCAAAATGATAATTTCGAGGAAAACCAACCAAAAACACTTGAGGAAAGAACTTTTCAAAGGTCCTTAAATACAGATATTGATGAAATTAAGAAAAGAAACTTACTAAAAAAGGATTCAGATCTTGTAAAAGACCCAGATTTTGAAAAAGATGAAAAACTTGATGAACTTGTTACTATCTTTTCCCATAAAAATAATCGAAAGTTTAGTCATGATAATATCGTAAATAACTATGACTTAGACCTACATGACCCAAATCCTCCTAAGAAAGAAACTTCTAAGAGTATCTATTCAGAGAAGAAATATGATACTTTAGAATCCAGAAATCCAAATATTAAACTTACTTTGATGATTGATTACCAGCATGATATTTGTAAAGATTTTAAAGAAACTGGATACTGTGGTTTTGGAGATACATGCAAATTCCTTCATGATAGGAGCGACTTAAAAGTAGNTGGAAACTTGATAAAGAATGGCAAATAGACCAGACAAAAAGAGACCTAAGATTGAATCTATCTCTAAAGACAATCTAGTATTGGAGATGGAAACCTATCATCTAATTCAACTAGCAATAACAAACTTCCAAAGAAATGCTCTATTTGTAATAAAAAGTGGAAATCTGACTCAAATCCTGTTGTTACCCTCTGTAATCACTATTTCTGCGAAAAATGTGCCTTTAGTCATTATACTAATACCTCAAAATGCTTTCAATGTGGTCTCCCCACTAAAGGAACATTCAATATTGCATCTATACCACAAGAACTCATCTCAGAATCTGATTCATATCATTCATCTGAATCTGATTCCAATCACTCTGAAAACTCTCAATCATCTTAATTCAATTCTTCCTTAAAATATATTTATGTTTTGGCGGGCTCTGCATGCAAATTCTCATTTTTTTTCATATTTTCAAGTAATATTAAACTTTATAATTTCTTTTACAATTCTTAATCAATCTCTCTTATTATTCAGAAAACCTATATTCTGCCCAATATTTTTGACTTATTCATTCTTCAATATCCTAAATCATTCTAATCCTTACTTCCCCCCAACTTTTTTTTTACTTTATTCTTTTTTTCTCATATACCGGTTGCCTATTTTTGGTTATTATTGACATAAAATTTAGGCGGGCTTTTCGGAATTTCTGAATTAATTTAAGATGACTAAAAAGACTACCATTCGGAAAAATTTAGTTTATTTTGAATGAAAAAAGGGGAAGAAAACGGAGGAAAAGAAGCAGAAATAGAGAAAGGGTTTAGATAGAATAATTAAGACTCAGTATTGTGTTGGTCAAGAGCAGAATTGAGCAATGAAATGAAAAGAGGAGGTAAAACTGGAGTTATTAATGGTAATAGTAGACATTGTGTAATTTAAACATTAAAAAGTTTCAAAGGAGGAAGAAATACAACTGATTTAATTGCTATTTTGAGGAAATATAGGTGAGAAAGTCAAAATTTAACATGTCGACGATCAGAACAAGGATTAAAGTTGGAGATAAGGAGCTTTTGATTCCAGAAAATGTGAATCTTAGTAAGGAAAATGTAGTCAATGTCTTTAAAAGGCGAAATATTGAAGCAGTTGAGTTCTCTGCAATGGGAAAGGATGAAATTGCTAGATCTGCTCATATGGAAGTTTTGCATAGAGAGATTTATAGACCAATGACAAATATACCACTTCAAGGGGGGGTTTTAGATTCAAGATTAGGAGCTCATAGGGCTGATGCTCAGTGTTCCAGTTGTGGAGGAACTTTAAAGACTTGTGGAGGCCATTGGGGTTATATTGATCTACAACAACCTGTCTTTCATGTTGGTTATTTTAAGCATTTATATGGAGTTTTGTGTTGTATCTGTAAGAGTTGTGGAGCTTTTCTCCTTAAAGGAGAGGAGAAACGTCAACATCTTGCCAAGCTAAAACAGTCATATTCTATTGCTCATTCTTATAGATTACAATTTAGAAAGCTTGTTGAGAGATGTAAGAAAGTCAAAACATGTCCAAGATGTATGTCTCAGCAAGGTCAACTAAGGAGAACAATTAGACCAACTTTAGACCAGTTTATGAAGTTAACTCATACTATTAAAGTTGATGGTAAAGAATATGTTGAGGATTTAACTCCAATTTTTGTTCAAACACTTTTAGAAAGAGTTCCATATCAAGATTTGGATATTCTTGAAACTTTTAAACCTGGAAATCTACTCATTTCACGCCTTCCTGTCCCACCTAATTGTATTAGACCATCAGTTACTATGGGAGAATCTGGGAGTAATGAGGACGACTTAACAGTAATTCTGTCTGAAATTACTGATTTGAATAATATTATCAAGTCTCAAATGAAATCAGGATTTCAAACTTTTCAGTTACTTGGGAATTGGGAATTTCTTCAGCTTCAATGCACCAGACTAATTAATGCTGATGCTCCAGGAGTTAATCAACTCTTAGCTAGTAAGAATATCCCAAAAGCTGGAAGAGGAGTATGTCAGAGGCTTAAAGGTAAAGAAGGACGTTTCAGAGGAAATTTGAGTGGTAAAAGAGTTGATTTTAGTGGAAGGACTGTTATTTCTCCTGACCCTAATATTGAAGTTGATGAAGTTGTAGTACCTATGATCATTGCAAAGAAATTGACTTATCCCGAAAGAGTTAATGCTATTAATATTGACTCTTTAAGAGAAGCTGTTCTAAATGGACATGATATTTGGCCAGGAGCATGCTATGTTTATAAGAGTAATGGAAGCAAATCTAGTCTTAGATATGCTAATAGAAGAGTTGTATCAGAGCGTCTTGAGATTGGAGATATTGTAGAAAGACATATGAAAACTGGAGATATCGTCTTATTCAATAGACAACCAAGTTTACATAGACTTAGTATTATGTCTCACAAAGTTGTAGTTATGCCATGGAGAACTTTTAGATTCAATGAATGTGCTTGTGCTCCTTATAATGCAGATTTCGATGGAGATGAAATGAATCTTCATCTTCCTCAGAATGAACTAGCAAGATCAGAATCCAAACATTTGATGGGACTTATGAATAACTTAGTAACTCCAAGAAACGGAGAACCTTTGATAGCAGCAACTCAAGATTTTCTTTTAGGAATGTATGTACTAACAGGAAGAGATATATTCTTAACAAGAGATCAGTTTTCTCAATACTGTTGTCACTTTTCAAATGGACAAATACCAATGGAGTTACCTCCTCCAACAATTCTAAAGCCTGTAGAGCTTTGGACAGGAAAACAGGTATTTAATATGATATTAAGACCAAACTCAAATGAAAATGAGAGAATAGACGTTTCATTTGAATTAAAAGAAAGAGACTATGACTCAAAATCAGATCTCAAAGATCTTTGTCCTAATGAAGGTTATGTAGTGGTGAGACATTCTGAACTTTTAGCAGGAGCAATAGGAAAGAAAGTACTTGGAGGAGGATCTAAGGAAGGACTCTTTTTCTATATATTACTTGAAAACAATGCAAAAAAGAGCTCAGAATGTATGGGACGTATTTCTAGATTTGTCTCACGGTATTTAGCTAATAAAGGAATGACAATTGGAATCGATGATGTTACTCCAAATGCTGAACTTCTTGTAGCAAAGAAGAATCTATTAGAAGATGGGTATCAAAGAGTTCAAGATGAGATTAATTCATACGAAAAGGGGAAACTAACTCCTCATCCTGGTCTTTCTCTTGAAGATACTTTAGAACTTAAAGTAAAAAAGATTCTAGACGATATTAGAAATGAAGCAGGTAAAGCTTCTCATATTAGTCTCCCTCCTTCTAACAAACCTCTTCTTATGTATCTATCAGGAGCAAAAGGTCAACTAATTAATATAGCTCAAATGGTTGCCTGTGTAGGGCAACAAAATGTTGCTGGACAAAGAATTCAAAATGGCTTTACCAATAGAACTCTTCCTCATTTCAAGATGAATTGTGTTGATGGAAGAAGTAGAGGATTTGTAGGTAATAGTTTTTTTTCAGGATTACAACCTGATGAATTTTTTTTCCATACAATGTCAGGGAGAGAGGGACTAGTTGATACAGCTGTTAAGACAGCTGAAACAGGATATATGCAAAGAAGACTTGTGAAAGCATTAGAAGATCTTTGTATCAAATATGATCAAACAGTAAGAACAAGTGATGGACAGATTATTCAATTCATATATGGAGATGATGGACTTAATCCAATGCTTATGGAAGAAAAGTTAGAACTTGTTAACTTTGGAAAGCTTTTCAAACATATTTACTCACAAACTAAAGTCCATTCCAACTTTTACTTCCTATTTAACAATTATCTCAACTTTTTAGAAAATCAACCCTTGAAGAATGATTTAAATATTTCAGAAAACCCCAAACAATCAAATTCCAAAAGATCCAAAAGAAAATCAACAAATACTTGTGATTCAAACTTCATTATGGAAGAAACAAAAAACGACCAAAATATTCACAGATTTAAACTTCTCCCACCCTCAAATGAAGTTGTTAACCACCTTATTTTGCTTTTTGAAAACTATCTATCTAATGGTTCATGTGAACTTTTAAATAATCCTTTGGCGCCGGCGGGAACAAATGATGCACATGCATGCACTATAAATACCGTCGATACTGGTGATTTTAAAAAAGAGCTAATATTTGATGAAATAGATAATTTATTGGTTCAGATAGAAAAAAAATATGAGGAAGAGGAAAGAAGGATTAAAAAAGAGAAGGGAGAGGAGGAGAGAAGAAGAGCAAAGAAAAAGATGGGAGAAGGTGTAATTAGATCAAAGCTTAAAAGAATGGTAGATATAAAGGAAGAAGAGGAGGATAAAGAGGAGAATTTGGGGAAAGAGGAGCAAATGATAAAACAAGAGGAGAATATTGGTGTTAAGGTAGAACAATTGGAGGAGCAGAAACTAGAAGATTTTCAGTTTTCTTATTATTGTAGTCAAAATATTAGCCAGATCATATTTGATCCAAAGTACTTTGAAAATGAGTCCAAGGAGATTCCGAAATCAGTAATGGATAAATTGACGACTTTGAAGATTTGGTATACAAAGAATGGATTAAAGTGGTGTAGGAATAACGAGACATGTATTTGTATGAGAAATAGTGTATTAGCTCACTATTTGATCTACAATTACTTGCCAATTATGGATACAAATGTACCTCTAATTCCTTTTGAGATGTTGAAATGGATGGAATTCTTGATTAGGATGACAAGAGAGCTTGTTCCAAGCTCTCTTTTAGTCCATCAAAAGATTTCAATTTTAGAGTCACCAACTCACCAAGAAAAGACTCATAAATTGAATATATTCTCAAATAATATGAGGAAGTTTTTGATTTCCCATATTGAGAGGATTTCAAAGTATAGAAAAGCTCAAGGAGAAAAGGAGGGACTCAAATTAGAAGATTACATGCAAATTATTGAAGATTTCTATAATGATTCCAGATTAGACTCCGAGTGGTTTATGAAAATCCTTCGACATGATCCAAATGTTTACAGAATTGCATCTTTAGGAAGATCTAAGGAACTTAGTGAATTCTCCAGGTATATCCGAAGATTCTATTCTGTAATTATTCCTGATAGTGATAACATAGAGACAGAATTAGGAGAAAAAGAACAGGAAGAAGAGAGCCTTGGAGGAAGGAAGAGAAGTATAGAAATAGGCTCTTTCACTAATGCTGTAAACTCTTCAAAGAGGAGAATTATTGATGATGAAGGAGAATTTGGAATCTCCTCATCTACTTGCTCTTCAAAATTCAAGTCTATAAGATATAATCCTGAATATGCTATTACTATTAGACAATTGTATGAATTCATTAAAGCGAGTTGGAGCAAGTACATGAAAGCAATCACAGAACCAGGTGAAGCTGTTGGAGCAATTGCTGCTCAATCTATTGGAGAGCCAGGAACTCAAATGACTTTAAAAACTTTCCACTTTGCAGGAGTTGCTAGCATGAATGTTACTTTGGGAGTACCAAGAATTAAAGAAATCATTAATGCTGCTACGAAGATTCTTACCCCTATTATTGAAGCTAAGCTTGAAAATGATTCAGACTTTAATTATGCCCAAATAGTTAAAGGATCTATTGTAAAAACACTCCTAAACGAAGTAGTTTCTGATATTGAAGAGCTTTATTCACCAAATGGAGTCTTTATTAACATAAATCTTAATGAAGAAACCATTAAAGGCCATTATCTTGATATTAACGCATACACTGTAAGAGATTCTATCGTTAGTCACGGACCTATCTCAAAGATCAAACTTAAATTAGAAGATATTCAAGTTCTTGATCTTTGGAAACTTTCAATTCTTATTGGCGGTGGAATTTCACAAATTGGATCTTCATCTAATAATATTAACGGTACCGGTACCGTTAATGCATCAAATACCGGTATGGGAAATACAATGAATGTTTATTTCCAGACACAATTACTCAAAAAAGGTTTACAAAATGTTGTAGTTAGTGGTATACCTGGGATAAAAAGAAGTGTAATTAGACAGGATGATAAGGAAGATCCAATCACTGGAGAGAAGAGAAAGTGTTATAGTCTTGCAGTAGAAGGATATGGACTTTTAAAATTAATGGGTATCAATGGTATAATTGGTACAACAACAGTATCAAATCATGTAATGGAGGTAAGAGAAGTACTTGGAATTGAAGCAGCAAGAAAAGTAATTATTCAAGAAGTACAGAAATGTATGGATGCTTATAGTATGGATATTGATCTAAGGCATATACAGTTACTAGCTGACATCATGACTTTTAGAGGAGACGTCTTGGGTATTTCTAGATTTGGTATTCAAAAGATGCGTACTTCAACACTTATGTTGGCATCATTTGAGGAGACAAATGAGCATTTATTTGAAGCAGCTTTTCAGAATAGAGTTGATCCAGTATTTGGTGTTAGTGAATGTGTTATAATGGGTAAGCCTATAAAAATTGGTACCGGATCTTTTGATATCCTTTATAACTCCCCTTCAAATATACAAAAAAGTAAATTATTTCTGAATGGAAGCAAGAAAGATTCAGTTGGAAGGCTTTCACAGTTTTTAAGTAGTATAAAAAAACAGACTCTGTCCAGAGACCATTGTTAAGTGGCAGAGTAGTATTATAGCCCTTGGTGATTTTCCCTGGATTTATTTTTAAGATTATATTTCACCAGTTGAACTTAATATATGGATATATATAATGTTAGAGTAGAATTTTTTTTATTAGGTTCTTCAGGAATTTAAGTAATATTTTATATATGATCAAGTGTAGTATTTTTAAATTGCATAGATCTTGAAACTGAGTATATCTTGAATTCGAGTCTTATCTTTCTTTCTATTCTTTTTTTTTTAAGGTGGTGGTGGGAGAAATATGTGGAAATGAAAGAAGGATTTCCAAATAGTTTATTATTTAGATTCTAATATGACATCCAAAAATATGAAATTTATCTGGGAGTTAGAGTACTCTTTGCTTACCTTTTTTCTTCTCTCTCTCTCTCTCTCCCTCCTTTCTTTGAATGTTTTCTCTTTTATGAATCATTTTCATTTGGATTAAATAAAGGCTTTAAATACATACAAGAGAACTCGGGTATGTCAATCCAGAGACAATAATCCCAGCCAACTCTCCCTCCGTGGGAAGCATGAACAGTGGAGTTGTTTCCAGGACCAAACATTGCTCCTCCATACTTCCAATCATCCGAATTAAGCATGACAAGCCACTCCTTTCCATGAGGAACTCCAATTGGATAATGATTGTATCGTCTTGAGCTAAAGTTACAAATGACCACTACATCGTTATACCATTCTTTGTACTTTCTAAGAAAAGCAATAATACAATCTTGAGAGTTTTCACAATCTACCCATTGGAAATTCCAGGATTCATCATCTCCAGCATGGAGACTGACGTTATTCTTGTAAACAGCTAATAAATCACTTAGGAAAATACAGACTTTTTTTCTCACGTCCTCCTCTCCTTCATGCCAATCAACGGATCTATTCTCTTTCCACTCTCTACCTTGAGCAATTTCAGCCCCTTGGAAAAGCAAAGGACGGCCAGGCATTCCAACCTGATATCCAAATAGCGTTTTTAATGTCCTAATTCTATCCATATAAGGCGCTCCAGTGAATCCACACTTATCAAGTAAACTTCCCTTTCCATTAACGACTTCATCGTGGCTTAATGGCAAAACCCAATGTTCATGAGACATGTAAAGCCCTCTAAATGTAAGCTTATTATGCTTACTGCTTTTATTATCAGGGGGAGTGTACAAATAACTTAGAGTATCATTCATCCATCCCAAGTCCCATTTAGCATCAAACCCAAGCCCTCCGTCCTTGTGTGTAACTCCCTGCCAAGCAGTACTTTCCTCAGCCATAGTGAAAACACCGGGGAATTCTTTATGAATAACCCAGTTAAGCTCTTGTAGGAGGCTAACAGCTTCAAGATTTGCATCTCCTCCAAACTCATTGGGGATCCACTCACCATTTGGTCTTAAGTAATTTCTGTATAACATTGAGCTAACAGCATCAATTCTTAGCCCATCAATATGGTAACGACGCAACCAATGGTAAGCAGCTCCAAGCAAAAATGAACGAACTTCATTTCTTCTAAAGTTGAATACAGCAGTTCCCCACTGCTTGTGTTCACCTTCTCTTGGATCACCATATTCGTAAGTCGGAGTTCCATCATAATATACCAATCCCCAAGCATCCTTGCAAAAATGAGCAGGAACAAAGTCAATAAAGACTCCAATCTTGGCCTTGTGAAGCTCGTTAACCAAGTATTTAAAATCATCAGGAGTACCTAAACGACTATATGGAGCATATTGTCCAGTTACTTGATATCCCCAGCTTCCTTCAAATGGATGTTGAGCAAGAGGGAGGAACTCAACGTGAGTAAAGTTAAGGTTTTTAACGTGTTCAACAAGTCTCTCTGCAATCTCTCTATATCCCAAGTAGTCTCCATTTTCTCTCCTCATCCAACTTGGAAGATGAACCTCGTAAATTGACATTGGTTGCCTTCTCATCTCACCTTTGGAACCCAATTGTTCTCTTCTCTTTATCCATTCTTGATCCTCCCAGCGAAAACGGTCAGTCTCATCTTTGTATGAATCGTCACAAGCACTAATGATGGAAGCATATCGTGGAGGAACCTCATATTCTTGTGAATATGGATCAATTTTAACAAACACATCGTTTGACTGAGAGTGTATTTCATATCCATACTTCTCCCCTGGGCCTAGATGCGGAATAAACAACTCCCAGATTCCAACACCATGACGAAATCGCATGGGATTTACTCTTCCATCCCAAGAATTCCAGTCTCCAACAACACGAACATATTTGGCATGGGGGGCCCAAACTGAGAACCTTACCCCTTTTACTCCATTGTATTCAATAATATGGGAACCTAGAATATTGTCGACATGCCAACAACTACCAGATTGGAAAAGCTCCATATCACCATTTGATAGTAGTAATCCAAACGAATAGGTATCTCTAATAGCATAGACTTTACCAGAATCATCCCCATTGTATTCAACAAGCAATTCGTAATATAATTTTCTCACACACTCTTGAGAGTTAATGTTGTCATGCACATAACAATTACAAGCTTCATCTGAACTGCATGCTTCACTTCTAATATTTTTATTTCTCGGAATATTTGAAGACATCAAGTTTGATTGGTTCAATTCAAGCTTAGGCATTTCATTTCCTTTATGCGATTCCTTGTTCGAAACCAAATTAGTTTTCGATTTATTCAGAGTATTTACAATAACATTAGAATATGTTTTTTCCATAATCGAATTACAATCGGCAGTAATTTCTTTTTTCTTAGAAACAATCGTATTTTTGTTTACTTTATTATTAGCTTCAGACCCAACATCTGAAAACTTATCGGTTGAATAATCATCCTTATTGCTTTGGTTTCCAATTCTCTTATTTTCAATATTAGAATTCTCCAAATTCTCGTCATATCCACAAAAGTGAGTTCTACAAGTAGGTATCTTTTCCTTAAGTGTTTTAAAAGCTTTCTCAAACATCCAACTTGGATTACCATCAATATATCTTTGTTCCATTTCAACAGGCGTATTGTTAGTACCAATAGAAGAAAATGAATAGTCAATTGCTTTTATCTGAATTCTTCTAGCGTTCCTGACCCATGCTCTAACGACATAATATTCGTATTGACCATCATCACCAAACTTTTGGTACCCAAGAACACCAAATGGTTCAGGATGTAAAGCCTTATTTAAAAGATGTAAATCATGGTCCAGAATTTTTCCATCATCTGGAACTCTATCCAAGGCTTCGTAAATATCGCCTCGCTCATCTGGAATTGAAGCCATTGAACTTGAATATGAAGTTGGACTATTTGCTGCAGTTGGAACACTACTTTCAATCCTAGAATTATCACTTGATGAAACAGGTAGTGAATCACTCTTTTCCAGACTCTGTGTTGGGCTAGATATATTCTTACTTGTTATCAATACTTCGCCTGTAAATTTGCTGCTGCTTTTTACTTTACATTCAGTCTTTTGTTTCCCCGATAATGTTGTGTCAATCTTTTGTTCTTTCAATGACTTCATGTTATACTTTTGCAAAACTCCTCTTGTTGACATTTCTCACGGGCCTTTCATGCAATGGAATCACGTTTAAAATCTGTATTTCAAAGAAAAATTGATCATAAATCTCTATTTTATATTCAGAAAAAAAAGATTATGTTTTGTATAAACACTTTAAATCTTCTCTAGATTGTATTTGAAGTCCCTGTATTCAAATTATAATATGTTTCCATAAATTATATAATATATAAACCAATTAACTAAAAATTAATATCTTAAAGCCTTATATCCTTTATTTTTCTTGAATCACTTCACAAAATTCTCCCGTGTGAATACTATCTTATTTTCTCTGCCTCTTTGCCACCTCTAAGGCCGTGTTAAACAAGAATACAAACAGTTGGTAGTTAAAAAACTCTTCAATTCTTTCAACTTTCCTTTTATATTTGTACTTTTATTTTAACAGTGAGAAAAATACATAAATCTTTTAAGCCTAATAGACACTCTTTATTTTCCCCCTATTTATTGATTTCTGTGGGGGGCTCACTATCGAAAAAATGTTAACACTTTTTTACGAGCCTTGAAAATTTCTGCTCAATTTATTGGATTTTTTCCCCATTAAAATATTCCCACTCCAAATTTCACTTATAATATTAAGTTCGTAATATTAATGACAATATTATCGTTGCTAATTTTATTTAGCCTTAATTTTGGTACTTTTATTTCACTATTTCCTCCACTCAAAAAAAAAATTCTTTCTCTCAAAAAAAATTAATTATTACATTATCTTAAATAATTAGTTAATATTTGCTTCCATTTTCACTATCCATCTGCTTCACACGTAATTTACTTGCAAATTTTGCATTACCGGTATATAAAACATTTGTATTGTCCACATTGAATTGCATGCATGCAATTAAAAAAATAAATGCAATGTGGATAAACTATTTAAAACAAGAACAGCAAAAAAAAAAACAATAATAATAAGGGTAAAGAAATTAATGTAGTGTATAAAAAGTGCTAATAATGCAATAAACTGTGTTGTTTTATGATTGAATATATGACTAAAATGCGGAAGAAGCGATGTTTGATTTAAGAATCTGGAGAATATTATCAGTTAAGACTGTTTCAACATCAGCATTCAACCTTTTCTTAGCATCGATCTTACCAACATTTTCTAATTCGAATTCTTCCGAAGTTTTTGATAATCCAAGTTTGGTAGATTCGTGATATTGCTTGCTAGTTTCACAAATCCTCTTGATCATTGAATTGGTCCTTTCGTTAAAATTCTCCTCTTTTTCACATCTTAATGGCTCACTCCATGTAGGCTTGTGGAGGTTCAAAAGCATTTTCTGTTCCAGAAGGTTCTTTCTGTATCTGATAGCAATAGAGTAGTAATTTCTATTAAGGCCATGAACTAGAGCTGTTATTGAAGGTTTTTGGAGATGCCCTATATTTGAAGTTGTCTGTCTAGGCTCCTGACCTGCAATTACTGAGTGAGGACTAATTAATCTAAAGCAATCAATCACAACTTTCCCCTTCACAGATTGAATAGGATCAACAACAATACCCACTGCTCTGGGATTTAACTGCTCAAAACTTTGCTGAGTACTTACATCTGTGCCTGAAAACCAGCATCCAAAACCTGGATGTGAGTGATACCATCCTACAACTAACTCTGATCTTCCAACTCTTTTTAACATTTCTAACATATCTGTCTGATAAACTGGATCTACTGCTTCTACGCTGACACTATTTCCTGATTGAGGCATTGAAAATACATCAACTACACGTACTGAATAATCATCAATGAATTCTCCCAACAAAAGTCCCATTACCTCCATTGGAACACCTGCTCTTCCATGTTTCAACATCTTTAATAAAGCCAATGATGATATATATACTTGTTCTGATGTATCTGGTATCGGAGCATCTGGATCTTGTGCCATTAAACCTCCAAATCCATGCAAATTACCCAACATACTACGTATATTTGATTGAAACCCTGACATCTTCTTTTCACCTACCACCAGCTTACAAACTAACTCCTTGATTCCTCTATATTGTCAAGAAATTCTCTCCTTAACCTATTTAACTTTAATTTTTTCCCCCCCCAGGATTCACAAAATTTTAATTTTCTTATTATTTCCCTACTTGTATTTATTAGCCTCACATAAACATTTTAACCCCCATAATTCAACTCAGGGCGCCCAATTCTGCCCGCCACATGTCATCTAATCTTAGAAAGGGAGTCATGCTTATAACAAATTTTTGAGTTAAAGAAAAATTGTCAAATTTATCAGCTTTATTTTCGACAAAAGTATAAACTAGATGGAAAAAAGTTAATCATCTGCACCTAATATATTCACCATTTACTCAATCATCCAGGCTTTATGATTCCGCTTGGAAGTTGGCTTAATAATGGTAAAATCTAAAACTACATCATATACCCATTTTGGAGTCACCTGAATTGAATGAGTCTCTCCATGTGTGTTTTGTACTTTACTTGCTTGTTTTTTAGGTACTGATTTCTTAATTTTCAAAGCATTTGGGTCTGATTCATCACAAATTATTATATAGTCCGCTAATAATGGATCTTGTACAAACGAAGCATTTCCTAAAGTAGCTAAACGAGTACATAATTTGAAATGATTATTTCCTGGTGGTCCAACAATAAATAGTTTTGTTTTACAAAATATCCCTTCACTAATGTAGAGCCTAGATTCCAAAGAAGGAAGTCCCTTGACAAGTTCGAATTTGGTTTCAAATGAATTATCAGGCCAAGTATTCTTCTTTGTTAAATAATCAATCATTCCTTCTGAGACAATCATTACATTGCTTACAATAGATAAAAGTAGTTTTGGATGGTAAACATTCATTATGAAATCTTTTGATAATACTAGAAATGAAATAGATTCCCAGTCTTTGTAATGTCTAGGCCAAAGTACAAATTCAATCTTATCAATATGTTTAGGAGTCTTCATATTTCTAATCATATTTAATATTTTTGCCTCAAGTCTTCTATTATCATGGTCATCTTTCCCAAGACAGCTTAGAATTAAAGCTTGTTCGTTTCTTCCTAAATCGATGTTTTCTTCATCATCATCTTCATCATATCTAATCCTTTGGCTACTTCTTATTGTTTCTTCTTCATCTGATTCTAATACTGTCAGTCTCTTCTTCTTAATTGAATTATTTAATCCATATTCTTTTCTTTTATTTTGAAAGTTTGGATTCTTAATCATTTCTTGTGCTTGTTTAAATACTATATGGTCAAATATGCTAGAAAAGTAAAACTCTAGACTTCCTCTACATGTACTAATTACTTTTGTGAATTGATCTATTGGTATTTTCCAACTCTTTTCATTTGTGTCCCACTTCATTGAAATCTTGTTATTTC
>NW_667384.1:0-21691 GCF_000006425.1 Cryptosporidium hominis TU502
CCTATAACTCATTTCTGCCATACCATAAGAAGCAATATTAGAGTCATGCATGGCTCCAATATTGGCGCCTTGATTCCCATTTTGCATAGAATCACCATACTGCATACCAATTTGCTGAGTGTGAGCCATTCCCTTAGATTGAGCAACTCCCATTCTTAATCCTCCAAAATTCTTTGTTCCCATTTGTCCAGGAGCGTTTCTATTAATATCATAGACATTTTGTCCATAGGTTGTCTGGTTTACATTCTGACTAATGGAATGATTAGTATTTAAATTAGTATTAGCAGCTCTTAATTGAACTGGAATATAGTCAGAACCATCATTCCCCATAAAATTTCCCCTTAAATTTGTAAGATTAGTTGCTTCTTGGATTCCAAGAGCACGGGTCGACGTGCCATTCACATATTGTGGTTGTATGGAGTTATTTGGTATATTGTAATTCAAATGATCTTCTGTTACATTATGATTTCTCCCCCTAAATCCTCCATTCATTTTATATCTAGAACAAATAATTACTATTTGTTCTTAGATAACTTAATTTTTTACTTTCAAACCCCAATATTCTTTGAATATTCAAGAAATTTAATTAGAAAAATAAATGAGTTGGCGCCTAATCTCCGGTATATGATAATATTTGCACAAATTTTTAAAAAAATAATTGCATGCATGCAGAATTTAATTATAAGTAAGAAAAAGGGAAAATGGAAAATTGGATTGTATTAATTTTGAAAAAGGGATAAGTAGGTTTTAGATTTATGAAGAAAAAAATGCTAAAATATTCCAAGTTAGTTTATCTCGTTAGTTTTGCATTCTACCTTGTTCAAAACACTTTGAATATCAATATTTTCATCGGTTCCACATAAGCTTGTAATCCAAGCCTCAGCACTAACCTGGTCTAGCTTAGCCTTCCAGACCATAAGAAGACCTCTAACGATTTTTCTAGAAACCATACCTTTATTTTGTGCCCACTCTGAGTAGAATTCTTGTAAACATTTAGCAGCTTCATCCTGATTTTCACAACAATCTGTAGCTTCTTTTGCAGCTGCTTCAGTTAATTCATTTCCATAGGTTGCTTTTAAAGCCATAAGAAGATCAATAGTAGGAAGAAATGCTTCATTATCAGCTAAATCTCTTATGGTAGTCGAAACTTGTGTCACAAGTACTTTAGTTGTTGGCATTTTTGTAGGCGTTGATTTCTTGTTTCCAATATTTACCATAGGCTTATCAGAAGCTTCGACATCCATAATTTTTCTGAGTAAATCTTCATAGTATACGTCTCCTCCAATGGACAACTTATCAAGAATAGCTTCAGCTTCTTCTCTGGTAAGAATATCACCGCCAATACTTGTTAACCAAATGAATTGCTGTCTTGAAATCTTGCCATTTCCTCTCAAATCGTACTTTCTGAAGTATGAAACCATATAATCAATATGGTCTTCTGGATGTGTAATTGACATAATCCACCTTTCAAATTCTTCATAAGTTACTTTTCCACCAGTTTCTTCGTTAAGTTTTTCAAGATCTGATTTAGAAGGTGCTAGACCCATTCTATGTGCTAAATGGCATGTCTGATCTAATGAACATTCTCCTCCAGATGAAGCATTATCAAACATTTCTTTAATAATATCAGCTTCGCCTTCTTCTAATTCATCTTCAATGGAGACTACTTCAGCACTTGATGAATCTTGGATATTTGAAGGCTTCTTATCTAAAGTAACAACATCTGACTCATCATAATCACTTTCTTCACTTTCAGAATAATATCCTACAAATACACCATATTCTATTCTCCCTGTAGTTTTGTAGTCATCAACTACAACCTTACATCCAGAAGTACAAGCAACACATCCTGTTCCATTTAATAATGAAATCATTTCTACTTTTCTTACTTTAAATCTCCTTTTTTAGAAAAAAATAAATAAATTTAAATAACTCAATCACAATAGTTTTGCTAATACTTTTTCTTCTTTGATCAATGTCCCCTAAATTAACTCACACTTACACTTTAATAATTTTCAGAAATAAAAGATTCAATATCTCAATATTAATCAATCACAATCACAAGTGCTTCTTATATTGACAATTTAAATTCTAACTCTTGTTTAATTTTTTTCTTTGAAATTCCTCACAATTTTTTTATTGTTTTTATTAAATCTTTAACTTCGAAGGTATCGAAAAATTTACATTACAAGATTCAACATGCACATTTGCCCGCCCTAAAGTCCCGCCTTTATCTGCTTTGCCATTTGGTCGTGAAATAAAAGGCGGCATCTTTGAAATAAAATAAAATAAAGATTTTATTATGTAGAGAAAAAAAGCGCATGAAAAATAAAGAGGGAAAAAATTGAAGAGCAAATTAATTTAGTTCAAAAAAAAAAGACAATTTATAGATTATCAATTTTGTGTGAAGATTGCAAGCAAAATAATTATATACAGTTATTGAGATGCCACCTTTCAAGATTGTAAGTTCTTTTGATTGTTACGCTCCATCCATTTTTTCTTCCTTTGAATGAATTTTGAGAAACTAGGGAAGAAGCTTGAATCTTATAGAAATGACTATTAATTATCATTAATTTTTTTTTTTTTTTTGCAAATAAATTAATTCCTTTTTTCATATTTATAGTCCAAAGAGAGAATTGAATTTTCATTCAGAGATGCTGCTGTAAGTTAAATTTTTACCAAGCCATCCTTGGGATATGTAAAATGAAGAAATAAATGCATTACTCCGCTATATTAACCCCAACTCCTAATCCCAAGCAATCTTTAATATCATCTTTTAATACCATTATTTTGTTTTAAACTGTAGGGAGGAGGTCCAACCATTCAAACCAATAAAATTGGAGAGATTGTTAGAAGAATGGTCAGTTTTCCACTCCATTTTTATTATCAATTAAACATCACTTTTATTCCTAATTTTAGGGATTGGCGCCATCTGAAAACGAAGTCCAGAGATTTGTCGCAAGTGTTGGTCAAACATGTGATTTACAAGCTTTTGTAAAATTTTGCGATTCTATTGTACATCCAGAAGACACTTTTGAAAATCTAGTTCAATTTTTCAGATCGTATGATTCAAATGTAAGTTCAATATACTTTGTGTTACTTCTCCATTTTCTATTTTTAATATTATTTCTAATTCATCAATTCCTTCCAATATTACAGAACTCTGGATCAATCACCAGCCAGCAGCTGACTTCTCTATTAACTAATACAGGAGAAGTTTTAACCAGTAAAGAAATTGAAATACTTTTAAAGTAAGTTCATATATTTCAATACGTGCCATATCCCGCCTATTTGTACATCTTGCATGTATGCCGGTATAATAATAATTTGCCATGCAAGTAAATGCATGCAAACAGCCTCCCCCCAACCTGTTTTTAACATTTTTACTATTTATTTTAATTAGGGATTTCCCATCTAATGATGGAGGATTTAACTACGAAAATTTTCTAAAGGAGCTCGTTAGATAATTATCCTATTTCATATTTTTATCTAAAAAAAAATGTATTAATTTTTTACTTTTATTCACATTTCTCTTTAAATATATTTTCCATTTAACATATTAATTTAAAAATTAATATTCCCAATAAATTTCTTACCATGCACACGTCATATTTGAAATAAATTAAAAAGTGTTTTTGAATTGCAAAAAAAATTATAAGATATAGAAATTAACAGGGAAAGAAGATAATAAGAACATACAATAGTAGAAATTCAAAGTAAAACAAACGCTAAAACTTGTCAAAAAAAAATATTTATTGTTTTTTTCCCAAAATATACCAATAATATCTTTGTGTGCATGTAGATATATTAGTACCCCTAACTCTGGTGAAAATTTTCTGGAAATACCCAACAAATTTTAAAATTACAAAAACCACAGAGATAGGGGTGCATTTTCTTGTTTTTTATTTTTAAATTTCTTGTGGATATTTTTAAGATTCCCTAAATTAAAAAGCTAACAAATTACAAAGAATAACGCTTTTTTCTTCAATATTGAAAGAAAATGTCAATCTAGACCCTTTTCTAGATTGGGAAAACTCTGAGCCAAAAAAAAGAATCAATACATGGAAAGAATTAAAGAGTTATACTCAAATAGGTCTAAATTAACTAATATTTAACAGGAAAAAAATTATTCAACTATGAAAAAATTGGGTGTGCCAGGCAAGGCTCCTCTTTCTCCTCCTGGTGGAAAAAAGCCGCCTCCCCCTGCTAAACCACTTGGAGGGAAACCAGCAACGAAAATTCCACCACCTTCAAAATTATCTTCAACTCCTTCTCCAAACCCTTCAGAATCTCCTCTGCCAAAACCATCATCCCCACCTCCACCAAAACCATCATCACTACCTCCACCAAACTCAGCTTCTCCATCACCCTCTCCTCCTGCTTCTCCTCCTGGTCCAAAGGTCTCGAAAGGACCTCCTACTGCATTAAAACCACCTTCAAAGGCCCTAATACCTAAAAAATCATCAGAACCTTTAAATGATACACCAATATCCAATGGTCACGCTCCTCCAGCAAGCGTACCATCAAAGCCAGCCTCAGCAAAAACTGTTCTGAAAAGTATAAGTAAAGATTCCAAAGCTAGTAGTCTACCTTCCAGCTCAACAGGAGCATCTTCCACTGCAACCACTGTTAATGGTGAATCTAAACTATTGAAGAACAACCTCTCTAAAGATGGACGTTACTCAGAATTAAATAATAGAAGTACCTTTGTTGAATCAACTCTTCCTTTTGATGTTGGCCCTATTAAACGTCTACTTTTCCAAGATAAAGCTCCTGGAAAGAGTAATTTGAGAAAAAAAGAAGGAAGAAATGCTCGAATTTCTCAAAGAGAAGATGATATGTTTAATCTACACGTAAGTGTATTGGATCCAGCATTAACAGAAGCTGCTGAACACTCACTAGCAGCTTTAAGTCAAACATTTAAAGAAGAGTTTGCAAGTAGACACTTTACACTAACAACTTCTGAAAAGAATAATCTCTTATTTGGACAAACAACAAAAGCCAGACCTCAAATTGTTAATGAGAAGTTTGAAATTATGACAGATTCCCTTCTTCTTTTACAACGTCTTGAAGAATCACGTGGAGATGGAGAAATACATGAAATCCAAAGAATCATTCAAAGACTAAGAAGCTCAGCTTTAGAGAAGTTTTTGAAAGCTCAATACTCGGATGCCATGCTGAATGCTTTACATTGTTATGAAATATCTCGAGCTTTTCTATCCAAGTACCTTGGACACCCATTAGAAGGTGTAATGGTTGTAGAATTAATCATTATTGCTAAATGTTGTGGTTTAACAGGAGAATTACGTAAAGGAGAACAATATCTTAAAGAACTTCGATTTCTTGTGGAAAACACCATCTTAGCTGTTGCAGATCGTAATTCTGAGAATAAAAATGCAAAGAATGATTCTTCTCATATTAGCAATATCTCAAATTTATCAGGATCTGGAGGTTCAGCTCAAAATGTTACAGCTGTAGGACCATCAGTTTCATGCGATTCTTCAGTATTATGTAGTCTGGTACTAACAGTCTCTGATCTATGTAGTATGTATAGAGATCATACATCATCAGCATTTTACCTTGAAAAATATCTTTCATTAGTAAATGAAGTTTATGGTTCAGGAGACTTAGTTATGAGTGATGCATACTCTACAGCAGCAAGTTACTATTTCAGAATAAAGAATTTTGAAAAATGTAAGGAAATGTTACATAATTGTCTGGAAATCAGAAAACAGGTTCTGGGAGATCATAATAAGAATCCACCTCATCCTCGTGTAGCTGATTGTTATTCAAATTTGGGATTAGTTTATCGATTACTTGGAGATTGTAGACAAGGAGTACAACATATAATGGTAGCTTTAGATATGTTAATGAGGATCTACAATAACAGAGAGTTTCCATTAGTACAAGACAATATACTAGCTTTGGGATGTATTTTTCACCAGGCTGGAAACTTTAGATATGCTTTAGAGCTTTATAATGAAGTTTATAAATATAGAAGAGAGAACTTAGGATTTGATCATCCTGATACAAGATATGTATTAGAATTGATAACTTTATTAGATGCAGATACCCAAGTATACTTAACAGAAAATGTAAGCAGTTGTACAGATTCTTATATAGCTCATGAGCTTCAGAACAAGTGTATTGATGCAAGAGAATCACTAGAATCAAGAGCAGAGAGATCTTTAAAAGAAATAATTACCGATACCTTAGGAAAATCAAGTAAATTAACAAGAATAATGTATGAGGAATCACCATTATTAGCAAGTCCAATTTGTCCAAGTATTGATCAATTAAGGTATCGACAATTAGAGACTTTTTTATTTGATCCAAAGAATTTGAGAGGGTTAAATAGAACTACTCCATTTTCAAATAACCAAACTCAACAGCTTTTATGTACTTCAAGAATCAGAGCACTACATGGAGAATCATTTCAGAGTATGACAGTGAGTTCAACAGCAATTTTACCTCACTTGAAAGTAAGAATTACAGGACCAGACTATCTGGGAGTTTCTACAATGCTTTCTCTTCCTCCATTTAGTAAGACAGAAAGAAAGAAGTTACCTATAATTAACATTCCAAAGTTAACAAGAGGATTCCCAGTTATGGGAGAGCAGTCAGTGACAATGATGATAAATGAAGAAGCTCAGATAGTTTTGGAGAAATGGGAGATGCCAGAACCTTGCATAACACCAGAAGGGAAGTTGTTAACTCAAATAGAAAAAGATGAGAATACAGGTTTGCCATTTTATTTGCCATTATTGGATTATGCAGGTAAGGAAGAAATGAAGGCTTATTTCAAAGAATCAATATGGATTCCAAATGCATTAATTCCTTTAGTTAGACAAAGAAATAAAGATAAGGAGGAGGCTAAACAAGTTAAAGTAACTCAGACTCAGATAGTAGGTATCGACCAACAACTTCCTCCAGATGATATTTTGGTAAAGATTCAAGGAGCAAAACCTGATGTAGAAGAATCTGGTAATGAAAGACTTGCATGCATTTCATTTTTAGATGGTGGGGGGAACGTAGTAACAAAGTTACCTTATGTGATCGATCTTGAGCCATTTGTATGCGCTTCAACTAGAATTGCTCTTACAGCATCAGCAAAATGGGGACTTCCTTCTCCTGATTCACAGGGTGTGATAGAACTTCTTAAAGGTAGCGGAGTTGGCGCTCTTATTAGCTCAATGATTCAATACAAACCTTCGGATGGAGGAGTATACACAGGTATTGTGGGAACAGGTGTGAAGTCAGGAAAGGCATTATCTGGATTGCTGGATGGTATTGGGAAAATGGACAACATTATTAACAAATCTGCGCCATCGCAAGCAAAAGAAGGTGCTCCTACAGAACCAAAGGCAGAACCAGCAGAAGCAAAGGCCCCGCCAGCAAAAGGCGCGCCGCCAGCAAAAGGAAAGGGTCCGCCAGCGAAAGGAAA
Source organism: Cryptosporidium hominis TU502 (assembly GCF_000006425.1). Taxonomy (NCBI): domain Eukaryota; phylum Apicomplexa; class Conoidasida; order Eucoccidiorida; family Cryptosporidiidae; genus Cryptosporidium; species Cryptosporidium hominis. The sequence goes on from NW_667384.1 coordinate 7,445, forward strand.
AGGACCTCCAGGAGGAAAGGGTCCTCCAGGAGGAAAAGGACCACCAGGTGGGAAAGGTCCCCCAACAGGAAAAGGACCCCCAAAAGGAAAGGCAGGAAAATTTGGAGGAAAGTCAGGAGGTAAGTCAACTGGTCCAGAATCGAAGACAAAGAAGCTACATTGGGATAAGGTTGAGAATATTCAAGGTACAATTTGGGATATTAAAGAACCAATCAAGTTGGATTTCGGGAATTTGGAAGAAGTATTTGGTATCGAATCAGCAAAACCAAAGAAGGCGGCAGAGGCGGCAAAGAAGCCAAAGGTCATGCAAATTTTACCAGATTCAAAGAGAGCATACAATATAAGTATTGCATTATCAAAGTTCAGTGCATATACATTCCAACAATTGCGTGATGCTATATTGGATCTTGATAAGAAGATTTTGGATACAGAAGCTACAGAAGCTTTGATTTTAATGACCCCAACTCCAGAAGAGTTTGCAATCGTAAAAGAGTATATTGATGCAGGAGGTGACTTGACTCAGTTGGATAAGCCTGAACAATTTATAGCTGCAATGATTGGTATTCCAATGTTTGGCGCCCGTTTAAATGCTCAGCTGTTTATTCTTTCGTTTGACAACTCCTTTAATGAATTAATGACGCCTTTACAAGAGATTATTACAGTTTGCAACGAAATTAAGACAAATTCAAAGCTTAAGAAAGTATTTTCCATAATTCTTTCAGTTGGTAATGTTTTGAATCTTAATACAGAAAAGGGAGAAGCTAAAGGTTTTAGAATGAGTTCACTATCAAAGTTATGTGAGGTTCGTTCGAGTACTAAACCTATTAAAACTTTGCTTCAATATATCACAGAGATTATTTGGAGAGATAAGCCAGAATTGCTTTCTTTGGCAGAGCCATTGGCTTTAGTAGAGAAAGCAGCCAAATGTGATTTAGGTGCTATTGAAGGTGAAATTCAATCACTGAATGGATCTTTAAATAAGGTCACAGATACAATGAAATCAGCTCAGAAAAGTAATGAGAGAGCCGGCCCTATGGGAGAAAAGGATCCCATTGCTAAGATTCTAGCGGACTTTGTTTCCGATACTGAGCCTAGAATTGAAGATTTAGTAGCAACTATGAAAAGTGTTAAAGAAAATCTAGAAAAGATGGCACTATACTTGGGAGAACCGCAAAATACGATTCAAAGAATTGTTTGGCCAGATTATTTCCGTGTATTATGGAATTTCATTTCATCAGTAGATCTCGTACGTAAAACAAAGTTGGATGAAGAACGAAGATTAAAACAAAAGCAAGAAAATCTCGCAAAGAGAGAAAAGAGTGCAAGCACAGTCAAGCTTAAACTATCAGAAAAGAAATCAGTTTCCCAACCTAAACGAGGAACAACAGAATCCAGACCTACATTACAAAAGCAAAAATTGACAGTAAATATGGCGCCAAAGGCGAATGCTGTCAAAACCAGTAAACTTGATGAAATGGCAAGCTGGTTTGCGAATGAAGGAGAAGTACAAACTCCAGCATTCTTACAAGAGGTTTCCAATCAAGCTGATGATACAAATGTGGCACTTACTGATCTGGATATTGATGTAGACTTGTGGTAAACAAAAAATCCCAATTTTTTGCCAATAAAAGCTCAATAATCATTTGTGCATTTTAATTCACTAAATTTCCCGCCTGACTTTGTATGCAATTTTAGTTATTTTGTTTTGCATGCAAATGAAATATATATTATATAAAAAAAATTAATACTCTTGCAGATGGATTGAATTTCAATTTTATTAATTAATTTAAGCTTAGTTTAGTTTTGAAAGGTAAAATACTGTATTGATATTTTTAAGTAATTATTCAAAATTTGTCTACCCTATTATTAATAATTATTTGAGTTATCTGTTCTAACTTTTTTTTTTTTTTTTACAAATGTGCCTTATAAAAATGCTTGGCGGTCATTTACTCAAATATATTACGTGTTGCATGCAACTTTGCATAAATGAAAATACCCCACAACATTTTTGGGCGGGAATGAAAACAACCACATATTATAGGGGTATTTATGAAAACAGTGATTTGAAGAGAAAAATCTGAATAAGGTGGCAGGAAATTAAATTGAGCAAAAGCAAGTGAATAATATATAAATTGTTGGATTTATAACTCTTCTTTTGATATAAAAACAAGTAAGAACACACAAGATTGAGAAGCAAGGAATTGATGTTGGTAGCGAAGGAAGAAAATGTCGAGTAATGCTTTTCGTCCTTTTGGCCAAAATTCAATGAGAAGAACAACAGGATTTAGAGATAATTCAGAGAATGGAGATCTTAATAGCCAAGATGTCGTAATGACATCGTTTTCTATAGGGCAAAATAAGACTCAATCACCTACACATTTTGCCACGTCATCATTATTAATGAAGGGTGGTAATAGTAATAATATAAATAATATAAATAATGCTTGGGCATATTCATCATCTAGAGGTGGAAATTCTCAAAGGGGAGCAAATGCAGTAGGAACATCTTCAATGACTGGAAATATGGGCTCAGCAGCAGCGTCATCATCAAAAGGGAGAAGTATTTCGGATAGCAGAAGAGAAGGATTGAAGACAATATTAACATTTTTGAGTAAGAGAGGATATCCAAATCAGATTAATCCAAAAACTTTAAATAGTCCAACTAGAGCATTATATTTAGAAGTTTTACAATTTATTATAAGCCAGTATGATCCAAGAATAAAAATATCTAAGCCAGATGATGAGATTCCAAGGTTCTTCAAAGATATAGGATATCCTATTACAATTAACAAAACAACTATTATTGCACCTGGAGCTCCAAATACTTGGCCACAACACATTGCAGCAATGACATGGCTCTGTGAGTTATTAGATTATGAACAAGCAGTCTTCCCACATTTGAATTATAGCAAAGATGGAGAGTTTGGTGGTTATATGGCAGATACATCTCTAACAAGTACTTTGTCTAATATTTTTCAGCATGCAAATTCAAGTGTTGCAAATGGTTTTCCAAATTTTGAAGGAAATAACAATAATTTAGATTCGTCAAAATTGTTATCTCAAACATTGAATAGAAGGTTAAGTGAGAGTTATAAGTTATTTCTGAATGGTCAGAATGATGGAGGATTACTAAATGAGACTTTGGAAGCTTATTGCAGAGAAAGGAAGAACCAGGCTCAACAGGCTTTAGAGAAGAAAAAGCATGAACTTGAACAGATGAATATGGAAATCCAAAAAATCAATCACGAATTACAGGAAGGAGAGTTATTGCTCCAAAGAAATCACACGCTTTCTCAGGATTTGTTAAAAATGGAACATGCTGTTGGTCAATGCCAGAATTCTATTCGGCAAATGGAAAATTCTTGTAATGATACTGAAAATATTTTGAACATAAAAAAGAAGGAGTTGAGAGATATCGAGGATGAAATTGAAAAACTTCAAAAGAGAATTGCCAATCAAGGAATACAAAGGGATGATGTTTCAAGAGTTTATCAGGATATGAAAGTCAAAAGACAAACAATACGTAATTTAAGGACAGAAAGAGAAAATACTGAAAAAGAAAACTGGGAGATTGAATTATCTATTGAGGAACATTCAACTAATTTATATAATTTGAGCCGAGCTTGGAATAGTATATATCAAGAAATTACAAATATTACCTCAAATGATATAAGAACTAATGAAGTTTGTTCATTCAATTTGCTTCAGCCTTTATCTTTAAATATTTCATATTCTGGAAGCAATGATAAATCTCAAGGAGTCGATGGAATAATTGGACAGAATTGGAGTAACATGAAACATAGTTGCAAAAGATGTATTGTTGAAGTTGAAATGTGGAAGAGAAAACTGAAAACTCAAGAAGTACAATTCAGTGAAATAATGAAGAGTACAAAAGATACTATAATTCAAAAGAAACAGGCATGCGATGCTTTGGAGAAAAAGATCAAAAATTTGGATGGAGATTTATCAGTCTGTGACAAGAGGGAGATGAGGCAATTGGAACAAATTCAAGAAAAAGTAAAGAGTTATAAGGCAGAGTTTGAACGTAACAAAGATGAAGCTCTAAAAAGGTTGGAGAAGGCAAAGAGTCGTATTATTCAACTTGAACAACAAAGCAACCTTCAAGAAAGCCATTCTAGAAATGAAATTATTCAATGCAAACAAGTTATTCAGTCAGATGCTGAGGCAATTTTTAAACTTAAGGAGTATATTATCCAAAATCTTTCAAATTCACTTAATTCGATTTCTAATTTGAAAAATCAAGTAAAACTGAGGAATAATTCTAAGTTAATTGAAGTTGAAAAATGGAAAAAGTAAATTTTCATTCAAAACATACTTCCTTTACCCTGCCCCACATTTATTATTAAAAAAGAAGTTTGATCATATTTTTCATCAATTACGTGTTGCATGCACATTTTTTTTCTCGCAATACCGGTCATGTTATGTAAAAATTTTTAATTGGTTTATAAAAGTCAAAAGGCGCCAAAATTTCCAATTCAAAGTAAATTTCGAGGAAATAAATTAAAATAAAATTGTTAAAGGAAGAAAATAACATTTTAAGAGAAATATTGCTGGATTTGTTGGTATGACTCAGTTAATTATTACTTATCAAAGTGATAGTAAATTAGAGGAGAGTGAGGTATTTTTGTCAGAGCTGAATAGAATTAAGAAGGAAGAGGATAAATTTGCAAAGTTTTCATCCTTATCTGATTTAAGAGCTATTGTAAAGAAGGGAGAATTTAGAATTGTATCCATTTATTTATCATCAGGATCAATTTTGGCTGAAATCTTTACATTTGAATTTTTGAAAGAGTTTTATGGGGTGTTGGATTTTGGATCAGTTTTAAAAGTGAATATATTGGCTCTAGACTCTATTGATAAAGTTAAAGCCTTTGAAAGGAACTTGTTGTTTTCTGGGTTTATTAAGGTAAAAAAATTGAAGGGTGATGGATTAAATTCATCTGATAGTGATTTTGAGATAGTTATTAAAGCTGAAAAGCCCAGTTGGAAACCTGAAGAAGGCAAAGTACTTGTTGATGATATTGACTTAGAAGGTTCTGTACCAGACATCAAGAATTATGTTCCTCTTGGACAAGGAAAAGAAAGTTGTAAGTCAAAAGAGAGAGCCTGTAACAACTGTAATTGTGGAAGAGCTGATCTTGAGAAGGAAATTGGAATTGAAGCTGCAAGAAAGGTATATCAAGAGAAAGTTGAGACAGGTACAGCTCGCTCAAGTTGTGGCAATTGTTACTTAGGTGATGCTTTCAGATGTTCTGGATGTCCCTATAAGGGAATGCCAGCGTTCAAACCTGGAGAGAAGGTTAGTTTAGCAAATGCTGAGGGGGATGCTAATGATCGTACTGTTGATATGAATTTAATACATGAAGAAAAAGTCGATTTAATTACAACTACTTTTGATGATGATGGTTCTGGAGTTAGTAATGTCCAGAGCAAGGGAGGAGTTTTGAAGCTTAATATTTAGCTTAATATGAGTGAATTCCAGAAGAACCAATAAAACATTGGAAGAAGATAAAAAAGTGAATCTTATTTCTTTTTAATATTATTATTTTTTAACTTTAAGAAAAGGGAAGGAGGTATTAATAATTATTAATTTCAATTATAAGCTATAATTAGTCAATTAATAGATGGAAGTTATATATAAATGTTAATCATTAACTTGTTAGTGTATTGTTTGTTACCTTTGCAAATCTAAAGATAACTTAGTTTCTCACAACTTCAAGTAGATTGATAGTGATCACGAGAACTTATTAACTTTAGGCTTTAGTGTTATCATTGAATTGCAGTAAATCCAAGTCAGAAATTGTCTGAGAAATATTAATAATTGAATTATTGAATTCATTAATTCTGTTGCATATTTGGCTTCTATCCATATCTTTAAAGAATATCTGATCAAAATCATCAGTATCTTTAAGTTCCTCTACGATCGATTCTGAAGCTTTAATTTCTTCTCTCATCTGGTCTGATATACTTGTTGTAAGTAGGTCAGGCATAGATATAGGGTCTTTGTAAATCTTCTCATACGGATGTAATGCAAGATGCTGAGAAGTGGGAGAGAGAGAATCTTGAAAGACTCGAATACATGCACAGAGAGCTCCAATATCATCCAAATATTCTGGATACTTTTGATTTTCTCTATAATTAAATGGCATTCTGCTTACTCCATCGTGCATTGATCTAACATTTGTTGCAACGTCCAAAAGTAGACGACTCCAGTACTTTTCTGACATTATAAACCTTCAAATACTAGATCCTCTAAAATTCTCAACTATTTCTTTCCTTTCCACTAATATTTTTAGAGATTTCTTTTTTCAAAATAATATTTTAGTCCAAGTTTGATTCAGACTTAAGTTTGATTTCAGGGTCTTCCCATTCAGTTTTTTTTTTCTGGGTATTATACTTGCAATTAAACAAATTTCCATATACTGCTCAACAAATAAGTTCTAAAACATACCCTACTCAATGCCAATTACTCCAAATATTTTGGTTACAAATTTTTTTTTTTGATCGCTTTGATTACCGGTACCTTTAAAATTTATATATCTTTTAATAGACTTTCCCGCCAAAAATTTCACACTTTCTCTCTTCCCAGCCTAAATATTACCAAATCCCTCCCCCCCATCCAGCTCTAAACCCCTCAACTAAATTAAAACCTCAAACCTATAATATTTCATTATTGGCGCCTAACTATTCAAAATAACACTAATTAGGCGGCAGCATGTTTTCTTTATGCGGCTTGGCGCCCAACTTGTCAGAAATTTACAAGCAGAAAGTAAAAGATTTAAAAAATTGAAGCAATGAACTTCGCTCTAATTTATATTTTTTTAAAAGAAATAAAAAGAAAAAGTTTACAATCAAAACTTTATTAATTTTTCTATTTTCAGATCTACTTGACTTTACTTTTTTTTTCTCATAGCCTGAATTATATATCTTCACTATAAATAAGATATGTATGATATTAAAGAGTATTATAATAATAATTATTAATCATAATCGGTATCATCATCTTATTAATGATAGGCCCTTTAGACGTATAAAATTGGATCTTTTCTAAAAGTTTGGAATTGTCATAATATTTACTTATATAGTGAGGATTGAAAATCTCCAAATCCTTATTTATTAAAATTCTTCAAAACATGACTATTGAAAGCATTAATATAACCATCAGCCAAGTTGCTAGACCCAAAGTTGCGATGACAATACTCACTGGCCAAATCATTAACATACTTTGCCAAGATTTCGTTTGTCTCTCTGCATTTCTTTTTAGATACAAATCTATTCTGGGGATATGCTTGCATCAGTTGCTGCTGTCTATATTTGTCTCCTGAGCTTCCTCTAACTGAGGTAATTAGTCCCTCTAACATTGCAGATACTGCAATTGCTCCTCCTGAGGAGACTGTATCGTCATTAACAACTCCTCCATATGATGAAGAAATTCCATTGCCGCTATTATTATTATTAGAAGAAGAAGAATGCTGTCCTAACACTCCTCCACCATTCAAAGCTGTCGTTAATGATGAGCTACTACCTGAATTCGAATTAATATTTGTACCTGATATTGTCATTGAAGATGAATGGTCATCAGTAGTGTTTCTACAAGTACTGCCTCCATCTAAAACAGTTGTTGAATTACCTTCAATTCCTCCTCCATTCATAGTAATATCTGTCTGACTTTTCAATGACCCTCTTCTTTTAATTCCTCTTGAAGGAATTCTTCCTGTTCCTGTTGTTATTGTTTGAGAAACTGAATTCTTTGATTGATGATCATTTATTCCTTCAGTAGTATTCACAGAATCCATTATCTCTTGTGATTTAACAACAGCTTCTGAAACCACTTCATCATTCTTTATATTATTTGTATTGTTATAATTTTCAATTAAATGATAATCATCATTTCCATTTTGTTGATGCATAAACCTCAATACAAGATGTTTGTATTCTTCAAGTTCCTCATTATTAAAAATAATTAGGTGATTTGTATGTTCAATTCCATTTCCAGAATGTCCTCCATTTACTGAACTATTTTCATCTTCATTTGTACTATCTGAATGATTACCATTATTATTATTTACGCCATTATTACTATAAAAAGCTCTAATTAAGAATGATCCAGTTGGTACTGATATACAAGAATTTTTATTTTCACGCTTTTTTCTTTGCTCTAAAGCTGCTGTTGTTTGAATTGTTGATACTAAAACTGAATCAACAGCTTCCAATTCTAATAGCTTACTCTCCAATAACTTGCTCTCAAGCTCTTCCTGGTTCTCATTATTAAGTTTTTCTCCTCCTACTACATTATTATTAAATAATTGCTGGCTTTTAAAACTCTCATCATTAGATATAAATCTAATCTGATTAGCATTTGGAACATGGTTACCTTTAATAGTAATTGGAGCTGATTTATTTCCTGCTTCAATATTTGAATTTAAATAAGATGATTGCTCTTCTTTGTTAATACCAACTTGATCATTATTTGTAACAGTAGAAATAGCACAAGTTTGATCTGTAATCTTATCTACTTTACTTCTCACATCTTCTTTATCCCCTTTAGTTCTCTCATTCCTAAGCAGTCCAAAGTACTTGCCTGCTAAAGAAAGAGGAATATGAATCCCTCTTAAATCTGTGATCAGATGAGAAGGATCCCATTTCAAGTAGTTATTAGTTGTAAATTTTAAAGTTTCCCTCTTATCTGATGTATAATCCAAATCTTTAATACTTTCAGAAACAAAAACCGTCTTAAAAGGTCCCTTTCTAACATCCCAAATAGTATTCTTATCAACCCATTCTGCATATAATCCAACAAGAGAGTTGCTCTTCTTATTTGGATCGTCTTTTTGTAATACAAATATAGGAACATTTGTGGAAATTGATATACCGCCTCCCAAAGAATCACAATTATCTGAAAGTGATAATCCTGAACCTCTTGTTCTATATACACTCATTCCCCCAGTACCAGCATTATTCCCTGATGAATATGCTCCATTACCTCCTCTTCTACTACCTCTACTACTTGTCAAATAAGTCTTTGCATATCTATTATTGTTAGAAACTGATCCTGAAGCTATACCATGTTCATCCTCTCCAGATGAAGATCCTCCTCCAACAGCACCTGAACCATACTTCGAACTCTTTCCTCTTCCCTTTCTTCCTCCTACATACTCTTGATCAGCACCTAAAATTGCATCATCATCACTCATTAGAATATCATCATAGCCATATTTAAGGGATACAAATCTTCCTGATCTAGTTGTAGTGGTAGTTGTTGTACTACCACTACCATAACCTCTTCTTCCCCTTGTACCAATCGTAGAATTTCCGCCCATAGATGCTCCTCCTGCTGAACCAATTCCTCCCATATTATTACTATATGGATCAGATTTATATGTTCTACCTCCAAGACCAGCAGAACCTGCTCCAATACCAGGTAAGTCGGAAATTAATCCTCCTCCCACACTACCTGGGATATACTTTTTGCCATCCAATAATCTAGTATGCAATTGCTCATCCTTCTTCAATGATTTGTTAACTTTTCCACTAATGCCAGAAATTATACCGCTCTCATCCAACTTAACAAGGGAATTGGATCCTAAGTTACGTCCTGATGCAGTTGAGGTTAAGCCTGCCCCACTTTGACGTCGTTGCCCAGCTTGCCGATCACAGTACTTTGCCAAAGTATGACGAACAGAAACAAACGCACTCCACATTGCTTTCTCCACATTGTCTATGCTTAATTGTTTTGATGCATTCACATTGACAAATAACTCATCTTGGTCGACTGGTATTAATCTTTTCTTTTGATAACCAAGAGAATCCCTCACTTCTTCTATTTGGTAGACTGTAAATTTAAAACAATATCTTCTTCTATCCCATTCAAGGCGTAATCTAATACCTGATTTAGGTACTGATGTATCTAATAAAGTCTTTACAAGACTTTCTGCATGAGAATGTAATCTTTCAAGATCATTTTCCAATAAACATCCTCCATTAATTCCTGATCCTATTATTCCCGGTACCATTCCATTAAATCCTGCATTATTATTTCCACCCCCTACACCTGCATTTGCACTATTAATACCTCCTCCAATGTTCACTCCAGCTGCAGCTAAAGCTCCTGGAAGTAATCCTCCAATATATTCCCCACCCATGTTTAATCCAGGGAAGAATTGGTGGAAACCCTCAATTCCTCCAGAACCTCCACTCCCTCCCATGAAACCCATCATTTGGGAAAGTTGTTGTGCAACACCTTGGGGAGTAGGAGGAATAATTGGAGGCATATTTTGAGGTTGAGCTGGAACTTGAGCTTGTCCTCCTGAACCTGTAGATGTTGCAGCTGTTGCAGCAGCAGCAGCAGCAGCTAGCTGAGGGTTGAATGCTAAAAGCATAGGATTTGCTGCAGACATTCTTTGCATCATCAAAAATGGATTAACTAACCCTCCTTGGCTTCCTGGAACACCTGGAACACCTGGAACGCCTGGAATGCCTGGAACACCTGGAACACCTGGAACACCTGGTTGGGTTATTGGAATACCAAGCCCTGGCAACAACCCTCCTTGAATTAATGCTGCATGTTGTGCCTGTTGCTGGGATTGATTTAATAATGGAGTTGCAAGTTGGTTCCCTCCAGAGTTTGGAACTAATGATGGAGAAGTCTTAACTGAATTTGAATCCATTTGTTGAACTGGCCCGGTAATGGCATTAGAGTCTGCCTTATCAATGTCAGATTTTGGTTCAGTTAATTGAGTATTTTCTTGAGAAGATAATCCTTTTGTTTCTTTACTTTCCTCCTTAGTTTTAGTGGGTTGAGAATTCTCTGCTACACCATTGCTATCATTTGTTACTTGAGAAGGGGCTGAGCTTATACCTATACCTTGGGAGGTTGCATCATTATCATCTCCTCCTTTCTTTTCCTCTGTTGCTAAAGTAGAACTAATCAAGTTATTTGTAATAGTTCCTTCTGCCTTACTATCATTCGCATTATTCTCGTCTCCAGAGGGAGCAATATTCTCGTTATTAGTACTTTTTGCTTCATGAGAGTCTACCGGAAGTTTTCCTATACCTTGGCTTACTCCTTTTGCAATTGAACTATTCTCCACTGAAATACTGGACGGAACTGACTGGTTTGATGATGGTTGTCTCATTTGTGCCTGAATTTGAGCTTGTAATAGGGTTGGTAACAATATTGAATGCATAGGAAAAGGCTGCAAGCCCATTGGGTTTGGTGAATGCGGTTGGCCCACTACTTGTTGTGATGGAACACTCATTGGATTTGTCCCACCTGACTGAAGTGCATTCATTAATATTGGATTTTGAAAAATCATTGGATTAATCTGAGCATGTTGGGGGATCATAGTATTAAAGATCTGTTGTGCATGCAATTGCGCATGTAATTGTGAAGGATTTTGTGTTTGCTGTTGTTGTTGTTGTTGTTGTTGTTGTTGTTGTTGTTGTTGTTGTTGTTGTTGCTGTTGTTGTTGTTGTTGTTGTTGTTGTTGTTGTTTAATATGTTGTTGTTGTATCGCATTTAGTAACATCAACTGCTGCTGGTGAATTTGCTCAGCAGTAAACTGCAAAGGAGCATTAAGAGATCCATTAGTGCTCCCTAAACCTGCAATTATTGGCTTTGCCTGGTTCCCTGTTTGGATCTGTTGAGCGGCCTGGTATAAATCTAAATTTAAGGTACCATTTTGAGTATTTCCAGAGCAGTTATTACTGTTACCACTTAGCTCAGTGTTTCCACTTGCTATATTAGATTTAAAGCTTATAGGGTTTGCATTAGTGTTTGTGGCGCTATTACTGTTATTAATGGAAACAGTAGCATTTAGTTTAGATACTGCTGGAATAGACTCAGTATGCTTGGAAAAAGAATGATTGATAGGTAACAGTTGAGCATTATCTTCCACCATAGAGGTATTTGTAGAAGTTTGAACCTCTCTGATATTCAGGTCATTGCTTTCTCCTTCAGGGACTGGAACAAATGATTGTAATGGCCTATTCTGGTTTTGGGGCATTGCTGATACTGATATGGCAGCATAAGGTCGAGAAACAGACTGGTCCCCATTAATAGCTGGCCAATTCCTCTCTTGTTCTTCCATTTTTATAAGATTCCTGATAATCCACTAATTAGCCCACTCCCATACACAAAAGTTATTACTTGTTCAGATTTTGACTATTGTATGTGCGTTGCGCCAACCCCAAGAGACAACAACAGACGGATAGTTACATACACTTTTTTTTGGGGTGACATTTTGAATGGAGACGTGCGTGTACGTATACCCATTAAATATTTGTATCTGAAATTAATATATATTAAAAAGAAGTATGTGAAATTATGAACAACCCATAAATGTGTATATTTATGAATATAAGAATATGAAAATAGTATTTACTAGATTTTATTTATGCTTGATTGATATCTTTGTTTTGCATTATTTGATTTTCACAATTCGCTTGAATGACTCTTGGGGATGATAAAAAGGCGGGCTGCCATGCACTTTATTTAGCCTTGAAGCCATTGTAGGGAAGGGATGGCCGAAGAAAGATGGATAGATGTTGTAAAATACCATGTAATTTGATGAATTAGGATTGTGATGAATGAGAAACGCTATGTAAAATTTCGTTGATTTTTTTCTGTTTAATATTAGTATAACTTAGTTTTTAGGGGAGGAAGGTGAGTGGATGAACTGATATGTAAATAAGTGGACCAGTTAATAACTTGGATTTATTAGATAGAATTTTCTTTTTTATAAAATAATTTGCAAGTATTGATAACTCTAAATAATGAACTTGTTGGATTAAACCCATAAGTTAATTATTGACTTTTAATATTTAAATAGGCGAATAAATGCATTCAAAGTAATTTCAATAATGATTTCTTCATTATATTATTTGTGTTCATAAAGTTGAATTTGTAGAATTAATACTTAAGCATAAGTATTCATATCCAAAAATAGGTAACTGACAATTAATTGCGCACACAGTTTCCCGCGTAAATTTGGACTGGAATCAAATATATGAATTATTGCTATAAAAAATTTTGGATGGGATAATATATTCATATATACTGTAATTATTTATTATGAATACCTTTACTTTATATTGTATAGCCAATTTTTAAAATTCTTTCTTGGAGGAACTTATTATACTTGAAATTGGAATTTTGTGGGGAAAACCCTGATTAGTAAATAGATAGTTTGTAGAATAGTTCTTGTAAGAGTTAAAAGTTAGAGTGAACTTATATTTAATTGAATTGATAAGATTGTTGGTATGTAATTGCCGATTATAAAGTGTGTAGAAAGCTTAGTTATATTATTGTTTATAAATTGAGCAATTTGAATTTTACTTCTGAAACACTGGGGGGGAGGGAAGGGTGAGGCTCATATTTCAAAATTTATTCCAAACTCTTTACTGTATAGAATGATGAAGTATGGCAGTATCCTATAGCTTTTAGAACGTCTGGTGACTCTTCACCCTTATCTATTGATATTATCTCCTTTTGATCTGGCTTTAATTTACTTATTGATCTATTTACAAAACGGTCTAAAGATTCTTCAGAAATTTTTGTATTTTGAGGAGTTAAAACTGTAGACCAAGAGTGGGAAATATTTTCTTCTGAATTTGAGTTGGAATCGAGTTTGTAGTTAGTCTGAGACTTAGGTTTATACTGTGAGCAAGGACTAGATTCCAAAGAAGAACTAGAGCCAAAACTTTGATGGGAAATAGGAATTTCTTCAACTTCTAGACCTGAATTTGAATTTGAACTTGGATTTGATTCAATTTTATAAATTGAATCGGAATTAGAGTCTATATTAAGGTCTATATCAAAATTATGAGTGTTAAACTCTTCTAATATCCCAAGTTCATAATCTTTATAAAAATTATTAAGGATTAAATTATATTCGTGATTTCCATAACAATAGTAATCATGTATCTCATTTGAAATCAGATACCTTTCCTCATAATTTTGAGTTTCTTCAAATAATAATAAGTCCAAAGTTAAGTTCTCTTCATTTTTATTTTCTGTTATTTGATTAATCGAGAAACTTTTTGCATTATTATTTAAATCAGTTACATGATTAGGATTATTAAACCGAATAATTCCAAGAGGATCCATTCCATTGCCTTTTAAATTATTCTCTTAAATTACTTGCTTTATTTACAATATCATTTAGTTTATACTTAGGGTGTCCTATATGCACAATCTTTCTCGCATAATGAATCCTAACTTCTTCG
>NW_667394.1:0-823 GCF_000006425.1 Cryptosporidium hominis TU502
TGGTAGTTCAATTTGTTTATCTGAGATTATAGCTGTAATAAACCTCAGAGCTTCATCGATAAAACTAAAGCTAAGTAAGTTTTCGATTACATTGATAAAAATTTGTATATGTTGACCAATTGATGTTGAGCAACTTTTATTTATCTTCATCAAGTACTCTGGGTCTTTATACATTTTTTTTAATTGAATAGGTAGGATTGAAGTATAAGCGCTATCCGATGGATTATCACTGTTCATTGCACTGTAGATGCGTTCATTTACCAATAATGCAATGTGAACGCCCTGGAGAAAATAAGGAGAGTGATTTATACGGCTTATTATTGAACTCCAATAATTAATATTAATAGCAAAGGCCAAATTGTCAGATCCTTTCAATAGTTGCATATTTCTAAGCTTAGCATTTTGAAGGAGTATTTCTTCGAATACTGTAATTTTCAGATCTGGTGAGCTATATGATAACTTTTTTTTTTTCTGTCCACTAGTTTGCATTAGGAAATCATTTTTATATTCAACTAAAGAATTAAAATATATTGTATTGTATGATAAAAAAAAGCAATATGTGAACATCCAAAATCCAATAGTTTTATAAATATTATTTGGAATAAATTGAGTTAAAGGGTTCGAAAAAATTATCCATCTATTATTTGAAAGATTTGAAGAATAATCTTTAAGATAATTGTTCATAAACTTATTTGCAACTTGGGTTAGTCTGTATGAAGTCTCAAAGTAGCCATTGATTATTAAGTAGTAATTTAGCTCTAGAATAGATATGCTTAACAAACTAACTAAGTTTTTTGAACAAAACAAATGTGGATTAAGTATT
>NW_667394.1:854-23708 GCF_000006425.1 Cryptosporidium hominis TU502
ATTCTTGTATCTTTCAATATTTTTGCAAAAATTAATGTAATGTTGATAAGTTTCTGCTAAAGTTAAATCTGAAGTTAATAATTTATTTATTCCGACAAAATACCACTTTAAGTAAGAAATATATTCAATAGACGGTAAAAATGTGACCTTATGGAGAATAACTTAAGAATCCCTATTTTGATAGATTATTTTTGGAAGGTCAATACCGAAAAAGACATTTGGTATACAAATAGGTTTATCAGAATATTGTCGATCATTAAATTGGTTTAATAGCTTAGTACTTGAATAAGTAATGCATGTGCTTAATGAAGAGATAATTATGTTTAAAGGCTCGGAATCCGCATTAATTACTTCTTTTTCAGAGCTGAAGTATTGGATTATGCCACTCAAATTCTCAAGCGCCTCATTTATGATTTTAAATGAATCAAATTCTTCATAGCGAGAATTATTCATTAATATAAATTCTATCCAGCTCTCCGGAAATAAAGCATTTGTACAATTATTATATGAAAACAAATCGCAATACTTATCCAGTGCATTTAAATATGCTAAGGTGACTATTTCTTGATACCTCTCTCCTCTTTTCCATTCATTCATTAGAAACTTATAAATTGATCGAACTATGAAAGCACCTTTTGAGTAAAATCCTAAAAAAGCTTCCGAATTAGTATTTTCAAGGAATTTCGTTTTTTTCCAGAATATCTTAATTAATAATGAATAAAATTCTTCAAGTTCAGTTGCAAAAACTGATGCTGCAATTGTAGAAAATTTCAATTCACTTTTATCTTCAACTTTGTTTGACAAATAATGCTTGATCCAAAGGACCATCAGAAACAGCATTTTCTCATTTTTAGAATTAAAACATAATAATGATTTATTTAGTAGCTTAACTATTGAATGATCTTCGATATTATTTCCGCTCAAATATATATATTGTATTAGATATTTTTTATGAATCTCGTTAATTAATATTTTCTGGTTTGGAGAGCACCTGGAAAAACATGAGCATATCAGATTAATTGAAATTTCTAATAAATTAAAGTATATTGAATTATAGTATATTTTTATTCTTGATTTATTAAACAATCTAAATATTAAAAAAATTAAATAAATAGCTTTAATTTCGTTGCAAGAAAACCCTTCAGAGTATGTTTTTTTTATTTTGATCTTCTTTTGGTTTAATTAATTCAATGATTTCATCAACTAACTTAATATCACTGATCAATTGTTTTAATATTGAAAGTGATGAATCTGAAGTATGACTTTTATAGGGAAGCAAGCAAATGATATAGGAAATGTAACGCGTGTAGTTGTGTTCAAAACATCCATTGATAATTTGTTGTTCAAGGTAATCGTAAACTAAGTCAACCAACTGAAAATTACATTCTTGAGAAACTCTTTTAGAACAAAAGTCATTAAGAAATAGCTCCCAGAAAATTTTATTTGAAAAAATATATAGAGAAAGATCATTGGCTCCAGAATCGATAAAAACATCTGAAGAAAAAAATTTGTATATTGAATTATAGTATAAATAAACCCTATACACTTGATCAACAGACGGAATAAAATGATATTCATTGATCCTCCCACAATTATGAGTAATAATATTCAACTTTCCTGTTACCATATATTTGCCTAGATTCAAAAACGAATAATCTTCTGAAAAAAACTGTAATATATTTTCAACTCCACAACTATATGTTAAATTTACATTTCTAATTAAATTTTTCCAGGAAAAATACTTGAAAATATTTCTTGTAATAATTGAATAGATATTCAAAATTAAAATAGTATTTTTTACCTTCATTATTTCTAAATTAGAAGCTTTAAAATATTTATTAGTTTCTTTATCCACGGAAGTTAATACAAAGGACTCAACATCACCGGTATGATCTGCTTTAATTGATTTTCCAATGAAATTTAAAACTTCATCATTTGATGTTGGTGAAAGATTGACAAAGAATTGGATTATGTTCTGTATTAATGATTTAAGTTCATCCGTTGTGAAATTCTGTGTTAATATATCATAATAGATCAAGTTAAAATTATTTATATAATTGGATGCTGGGCTAAAAATTTCATTTAGCGATGTATAATGGTTAATAGTATCCTCTAATTTATTCATAAAAGTAAGCTTCTTAGATAGTACTTCTATAAGCTCCATAATTAAAGCGCACACTATAATTTTATTATTTATTCCATCTGAGATGTAAAAATTGAATAAATCGAATAAATGTTTCTCCAATCTTGTTTTATTGGTATTAAAAATAATTCTCAATACCAAATACTTTAATTTTAGATAATTTCTTATTATTTCAAGAGATATGTATAGATATGAATTACAATTGTCGGAGATTGATGATGACTTAGTCAACTCTTGTCTGGATAAAGAACTTATAACAGAAACTGATATAGGAGATAATAAAAAAGTTTTATCTTTATCTGAAAAAATTCGAATACAGTAATTGCCAATATTTTTAAAGTAATTAATTAATAGATGAAGAGGTGTGATTAAGAATATTATCTTTTCTATATCATATTTGCATTTTATACGAGTCTCAAACTCTTGATTTATTAGTGCTTTCCCATCTAGATATATGTAAACATTTTTCATTAAATTTACCAAGTCCTCAAATTTAGAAGTTGAGTATAAAATATTCAACAGCTCACAATGTTTCTTTTTGCAAACAATCTTTGAAATAATGCTTTCAAGGAATCTCAAATATCTATTATAAGCCATAGCAACGACAGTGTTTGATTTACACTCACCAATAACTCTACAAAGAAGAAAATTTATGATTTCTTCAAAGTTTGATAGTTTTTCTATATTGGAAATTAACTTGTATTTTAAATCACTAATATCAAGTGTATTGTTAAAAGAATTTTGTAGTCCCTGACTCCAAACTAACGTAGAATTGCCTAGATGGGCATTTGATGGGAAATTGTTTGAAGTGCGATCATTAAAGCAAATTTTGTGAATCTCGCAAATTGGAAGGCATAAATCATAATCATTCATAATATTTCCAGGAAAAGCTGCCCTGGCAATATAAATTTCTGATTTATTACAATAGACCTGAGGATATAACAATTTTTTTTTATCTCCACTCTGTTGAAAATCTAAATTAAGATAACTTGAAAGTTGCAAATTAATGTTTTCGGAATTATAATCACAAAAGTTCAATATCTTATAGAGATAAACTGTATTGTTAATCAACAAAACAAAGTGATCTGTGCCTTCTAGGAGGGAAATTACAGGGTGGGTATCTGTATTAATTCCAATTTCAATATCTGTTCTTCTATCAATTATACTACTATAAACATTATTTTCTGCAGGATTTAAATCTGATCAATATAAGACATAATTCTTTATTTTTTTCAGAAAATGTAATTAAATAAATATTTTCTGTGTTTTTGTCGGTTACTGTAGTTTTCACTATTTGAAATGTAGAAATTTCGAGAGATTCTGTAAAGATATTTTTTTTAATAAATAGTGGTAAAAACTCGTCTTTCAAGATTGTCGAATTTGAAATTATCCCAAAAACTCCCAATTTATTGCATGCTAAAAATAGAGATTTAGTTGCTTGAGTAAGTAATTTCAAATTTGAAAGCTCCGTTTTGAAACTTCTCGTTGTCAAAATAGTAAAACTATATTCGCATTCCCCAAATACAGATATCTCAATGATATATAACTGTCCTTCATTAGAGCAAACTGAAATCGTGAGAATTGATGTGCATCTATCGAAAAACAAACTACCATTACCAATTTGAATTGAATGGGAAATTTATATTAAATAATGATTTATATTTGGGCGCTCTACATTAATCTTGAGCTTTGTCTCTAGAAAAATATTATAGTGGAGACATTGTAAACACAGATTGTATCGTTATTTATTACTGAGGCAATATGTAAATCATCGAATAATTTTAATTCATTACCAAAAAATTTGTCAAAATCAGAATACATATCTGTACAATTGTTTCTTTCATTTGTTAATTCTGCATAAAAATTATTAGAGAAAGCAAAATAGCCAATGATCTGCTCAACATTCAGAAGCATTTTGATTCCTAAGTTATATAATTGATTTTTATTGCTGAACTTTGTAACTATTTCGTCCCCACTTATGAAAAAAATTGTTATACAACGTCGCGGCATCATGAACTTTTATAATTGCGATGGATTATTTACCATTTGACACCTACAGTGTGAATAACCAAATACTGTTTATAATACAAAGAGTTTTTAAAGATAATGTATTTTTACTATTTATTTATATTGCTATCTTCTTATCAACAACTATTGTCACAATTTTTATTTTAAGGATACTTTTAAATGGGCCAAGCTAATAATAAAAATCAACAAAAAAAAGCAACTCAACTCCATCATAGAAATGTGCATGCCAATGATGATTTTTTATTTTTATCTGAAAGATACCCTGAGCTTAAAAAATGTATCAAAATAATAAATAATAAAGTACGTATTAATTATAACCCCGCAGCATTATACTGTATTTCGAAAGTATTGCTGCATTACAGATATAATATTAATTGGGACATACCGGATAAATTTTTAATACCAACAATACCTTCGAGAGCTAACTATGTACACTTTATTTCAGACCTGTTAACTCCAGAACACTTTTATAATACGGAAAAAGTAAACGATGAAGGATTAAGAAACGATCTAAAGACAAAAACATGTATTGAAGGTGGTACAGATGTTTGTTTTTCTGAGCTCATTCCTAGAGGAAAACAAGTTTTGGGGTTTGATATAGGAATTGGTGCAAATTGCATATTTTCTCTTTTATGCAACAAAATTTATTCTTGGAATATGATCGGCTCAGATATTTCAATTGAAAGCCTGAATGTTTCAGACACTATAATTAAAAAAAACAATCTTTGTAGTTGTATAAAACTTTTGCATCAAGAAAGGCCAGAATATATATTATTCGGGATACTTGACAAAACTGAAATAGAAGACTTGAAATTGTCATTCACTATCTGTAACCCTCCATATTATGACTCAGTTGAAGATTCAGAAATTAATATGCACCCTGCTCGCTTCAGGAGTTGTCAAAATTACGAAATAATAACTCATGGAGGTGAATCTCAATTTATCTTGAAATTGTATTTCGAAAGCAAGAATTTTCCGAAAAGGGTAATCTGGTACACTTCTCAAGTTTCGAAACTAAAAAATTTGAGATTTTTGAAAAGTGTTCTTGGAAAAGAAATCATTAACAATGAATTAAAATCACTTAGATACACTACTCTAAAACAAGGCAAACATGACAAGTGGGTAATTGCATGGAGCTTTTTTGAAAAGGAAGAGAGAACCTCAATATTAAAGTTTCTCAGAAACAATAAAAACATGAGCTCTTGACGAATTTTAATTAAATATTAATTTTTGATCAAAAGTTGCATGTGTATGCATGCAAATTATGATTTAGCACATGCGTTAATTATTTACACAGAATAATAAATTATCCTTTGTTAACCTTATTATTAATAAACTTACATTAAAATGGATGGGATGCTACATCAAAATGAAATTATTTCTTTGCTAGACGAAAAAAGAACCATTTCAAGCACAATAAAATTTTCGTCGCTACTTGGGTCTATTACAATAACCAAGTTAGTAATATTTTTGGTCGGATTCTCAGATGGACTGACTCACCTCGCAACACTGGCAATTTACTACTTGCTGAAGGATGATTTACGCCTTTCTCCTCCTGAAGTATCGGTGATATACGCAATTCCTGCGATACCTTGGTTTTTGAAACCTTTATTTGGTAAGCTCCAAACCATTTTTTAAAGTATAAATAAATTTCTTAAAGCATTTTGTAGTGATTCAATACCTATTGCAGGTAAGTTTGAAGCTCATTCAGATATATTCGTTAACATACTTATAGGAATGAGAAGAAAGCCATACTTGATTTTTTTCTCAATTCTTCAAGTTATAGGCTTTTTACTACTTGCAACAAACGTAAGTTAATTCTAAATTTATAATAATATTTTTAATAGTTTCAGGCTGATACTGTTTTTAAAGCTGCAGTCTGCCTATTACTAATATCTTTAAGTGCAGCATTTTGTAGCAGTATTGCTGAGGTACGTTATTAGAAAATAGATTAATTAATCAATAATCTCTAAAAAACAGGCATTAGTTGTAGAGACATCTGGAATTAATGGTGGTGCTGAAACAGTCTCCGATTATTTTGGCTCAAAGGCATTGGGTGCACTAGCAACGGCATATTTTTCTGGTTCATTGTTAGATACATACAGTAAACAAGGAATATTTCTTACAACGTCAATTTTTCCATTATTTGTTTTTATCGCTTGTCTGATAATGGATGATAAAAAACAGACAGAAGATCTCACTGCGAAGAATCAGCTATTTTTGCTCAAGGAATTTTTGAAAAAACCCATAATTTGGGGGCCTGCAATATATATTTTTACCTATACTGCAGGACCGGACTATGACGATGCAATGTTTTTTTACTTTACAAATAGGCTTGGCTTTTCACCAACATTTATGGGCAGCTTAAGGCTTACTTATGGAATTGCAGGTATAATTGGAATTGTTCTATATAGAATTATTCTCAAGAAGACCCCATTCCGTGAAATATTGCTTTGGACTACTTTGTTTTCAATACCAATTTATATTCTACCTCTAGTGCTGGTCACAGGACTCAATTTGAATATAGGAATTTCGAATAGAATGTTTGCATTGTCTGGTGGATTTCTTATTGAAGCCATTGCAGAAATACAGTTGTTACCACTTCTTGTAATGACTGCAAAGTTTTGCCCAAAAGGCCTTGAAGGGTCCGTATATGCGGTTATGATGTCAATACGAAGTCTTGGAATAGGGGTTTCAAAAGTTATCTCCGCAGGATTGGCCTACTCACTTGGAATTACAGCATTCAATTTTTCAAATTTGGGGTTATTAATTTGGATTTCATCTGCATTCCTCCTACTGCCTCTTTTTTTTCTAAATTTGGTTAGTTATCATGCTTTTTCCATATTTCAAGTTTATTTTTTTAGGTTGTGAACGAAGAAGAGATCCAAAGTACAGAAAATCAAGTATAATTCAATATTCTCAAAATGATTAAAATTAAATAACGAAATATCTTATGAGATTTTATTTAGAATTGAAAATAATTTTCTATACTACAGTAAATTTCTACTATGAAAGTCTATATTGAACGGTTACTTTGCTTTTTTACTTTGTAAATTCTTATAACCCAATTATCAGTTGTATAAGCTTCCTCAAAATGAGTAAGTGAGAATTGAGTCTTACCTATGTGGTAATTCCTTACTAAGTCAAAACCATCCTTCTGGAGATCCGAAAACCTATAATACGATAGCTTGTAAATCAGAGAATTAAGCATCGCATTAGATGCGTCTTTCCCCACAGTGTAATGCCCACTATCCGATAGATAATCGTTTTGCTGAATGTGAGGATAAATTCCAGAAGCAATTCTTACCATCCATAAGAATTTATTGATATCATCAGAAGAATATTTTGCAAACCCACCAAATACAACAAAAACATAATCCACATCCAGTTTTTCTATTATTTTATAAGCCTCATCCTCAGGAGATGCCAATGCAAGCCCAACTGTAGCGATATGTGTGTTATTCCATGTATTGTTATCTACAATTACGGTTCTGTCGCCTAATTCAGTGCATTGATATCCATAGTCCCACCAAGACATTATCCTTGCATTGTAAGGGGTGTTCTTTCTCAACCAATAATATGCTTCCCTAAAATCATCCTGAATTAGTCTAGTTCCATCTCTAAGACGGTTTGAAGTAATTACTGATGGATGTGAATACGCCACAGCAGAGCTCCAAACGCTATGCACAACATAACTCGCACAGAGCAAAAACATCAATAATACAAAAAAAACTCTGAGAATACCAAAATTCCCTTGGTTCCCATAATCATAAGTGGTTTTTTTTGTTTGCCTTCTGCCTATTAAACTCGATAATATAAAAGAAAATCCCACTGCAGAAAGGCAACAAGCCGCAGGCCCAAAAACCAACATCAGTCTAATCATAACAGAAGAAAAATAGACAGCAAGGACTCCATATACAATTAAAAATATTGCAGTATCGGGAATGCACGTACTATGTGATGTTTGAAATGGTGAATTTTTTGGCGATTTTTTTTGAGAAATATAAATTGAATATGCGCATACAAATATTCCAAGAGGGAAAAATATCGCAGTAATATGGAGGTCAAAAATATACTGTGACCAAGTTGTTGCTTGGTGTTCTGATACCGATGCGATAATAGGAACATGCTTAGATGCATATGTGGGATCTAAAAGAGTCATACTTCTTGCCGCCCACCTAGTTTTTCCAGATAATGTCAATACCAAGAAGGCGGAGCTAGATACCAAGAAGCAAGAAATCCATATAGCTTTTAGAAGTATTCGGCTTGAAGAAGTGCTCAGAATATATTTTGAGGAGTTCAATACTATAACGCACACTACGAGAAATGCCATACAGTGTGATGAAAGGTGTTCCGAAGATTTTATGGCGCCCACATTGACAAATGGAATGTTAAGGTTCAATATTGTACCAATAACATAAAATACAATATAAACTACAAAGTGTTTGTATGTAAATCTGTTGAGTAATACAAGAGCTAGTGTATAGATTGCAATTGTATTAATTACAAACACATATCCTCCCCAGCTCATAGTCATATAATTGTAAGCAAGAGCTGCAAAAAATGAACTCAATATTCTACCATCATTTACTGCCCTCAAATATAGTGCAAAACTGAATACAAGAGCAAAAATTGCAACTGCTTCATTATCATAACTTCCTGCAACGCTCCTACTCAGATAAGTAGGAGATATACCCGTAAAGAGAGCTGCCATTATTCCCGTTTCATTTCGCTTAGTTATTTGAAAAGTGAGTAAGTATGAAGCAAGTGCAGTTAGACTTGAGATTATTGGTCCTGTAAAAACACAAATGTGTAAAATACTTACAAGTAAACCCAATTGATGTGCAATATACCTCATCAAAGCAGCAGTAAGCATGAGACCAGGAAATAGAGTTTGCCCAATAATCCTACCAAGAGGGTACCAACTCCTGCTATCAAACCAGTTCCAAAATGCATAAAACCCATGTTTTGAAAGAAATTTCGAGGTTCTATAGTTAAAATGTGGATCAAACTCGTGTATTATCGCTTCATATCTTACTACGGCAAAAAGCCTCACAAAAATACAAAGTCCCATAATTAAAACCACGGATAGAAACAACAAAACAGGAGATATCCTTCCAGCAGATTCAAATATTGATTTTTTTTTGTATTCATTTTCTAATTCTTTATAACTTATGTCCTTCATGATTAAATTGAAGCATTCAGATAAAATTTGCCAAATAATCAAGAACCTTTAAATAAGGTAAGAATTTTTATTTTCTTTGCCACCAATTTTATAGTTTATATTAAATGTCTCAAATATAAAGTTGCTGTGTGCCTCCGTCAGGTAATTCGATGGCGCAAATTGAATATTTATTTATTATGGGAATTGTTTCATCAAGTTCAAATTTAAGTTCAATCGATAAACCAAATGAGCAAAATAATTTCCATTGTGCTAATGGTCATATGAATGGCCACAATCTAGAAAATATCCAGTGTGTAATTAGATGGTCATTTGGTGGGGATGAGGTATTTGTTACTGGTAGTTTTAACTTTTGGAGAAAGCAGGATGAATACAAGTTATTTAAAAGTGGCCACGATCATTTGATTGCAATAGAGCTTACTAGAAATATTCACTTTTTCAAATTTATTGTGGATGGAGAGTGGAGATACTCTCCAGAATACCCAATTGAATCAGACAGTGAAGGATATATAAATAATTGTATAGATTTAACAAAATACAAAGCTCCATATTATTCAATACCTTGCGATAAATCACGCTACGGCGTACAGGAGTTCCATCAAGAGCTACCAACAGAGTTTCCTGTAGATGCGCCAGCATTGCCAATTCTTTTAGGTAAGAGCAGATGCCCACTTGAAACTGCCAATGGTATCCATATTCCGTTTCATTGTATTTCGAACCATATTTACTATGACTCTCTTGTTCAAGAAATCTTTGGAACTCATATAGTGACATTTTGTGTGACTAAGCGTTGGTTTAAAGAAAAGTACATGCAAATTGATCATTTTATGCAAAAGTTTACGACAATACTATATGTGTCCTTTAGATTAATTGATGAATTTTATCCTATATTAATTTGCAAGAAAAATGACTACAATTTAAATTGTTTTTCTAAAAGTGTTTCTGACTCAGAAAATAACAATCCTCACTATGACGCTTATGTTTCAGATAGATTGCTCACAACGGCCGAAATGTTTGCCACAATATTTAGATAAATCCTCGAACTTAAAATACTATCAAATAATAACATATGTATTTTCAGGACGTTACATATTACAATTTCAGTGAGATACAATCAGCGAGGTTTAATGTTTTTGTTAAGGTTTAGAATTTCCGTAGCAACGGATTTATTTTACTTTTGTTTAGGACATTCATTCACTACCTGTAGCTAAATTATTCGTATCAATAAATGTCAAATTCTCAGCGCCTATTTTTAGAGACGAGAATGCGGTTATATTTACAGGAAATGTAGAAAATATTACTGAGGGAATCCAGATTGTTAAATTTTCACGTTAATTTTCAACTAATATTTCTTGCAGTGCGTATAGATTAACGCACAATGGTAGAAAAGAATCTCCCTTGTGGAGAAGATATTCCCAAGCGGCAACTTTTTGAAATAATAAAGGAAATTGGCCCAAGCAGCACGTCAAATCAAGAAAACTTTGATGAGATTCTTCTAGGATGGATTAACGACTCAAGCAACTTTAAACGCGAGATTGCCACTTCATTCATTTATATGCTCAATGATACATCAAAATACAATAAGGATCCAAAATATAAAGAAAAAGGCAGCGATGATTTCTCTGAAGTTCTAAGAGCTAGATGGAACGAGCTGAGTAATAACAAAAATGACCAAAATTTATTGATTCAAAGCTCTAGAGAAGATATTAGGCTGGGGTGGAACTCTTCCGTTTTTGTGGAAGGAGTGAACAAGATAATGAAAATTCAAGAGTCCAAGAATAAGCAATTTAATACTAATTGGAATGACATTATTGACGAAATCATTGATAAAAGCGACTTACTAGATCTAACTGATAATGATGGAAGCTTCGAATTATTTTGTTCACTTTTAGGTGAATCATATCGAAGGGATGAAAATAAAGTTTATAAACCAAAATATAACGAACTGTATTATAAATTAGACCCTTTTTTAAAAGAATGGAAGAATCCCGATATTCAAGCTCTTTTTCTTTTGAAAATCTGTAAAACAAGCTATGAAATAAATAACAGGAGTTATAACTTACATCAAAAGGACTATTCAAGTGATATATTAGAGGATACATTAATAGAAAATGCAGTAAATTTTGATTCAGTCTACACTAATATGAGTAATTACTCAATTATATTAGATGCTAGCTTAAGGATTCATAATTCGATTGTTTCAATGTTCGAATCAGATGAATCCATTTTGGAACTCATTAAAGATGGTTTACTCGGAACCCCTTGTGACGATATATTTAAATCTAAATTACCAAAGATTGGAATCTTTCACACTAAAGGTTCATGTGGATTATTAATTTGTCATGATTTGCTAAGGGCCATCATTAATATATATAATCGAATTAATAATCAGAGATTATTAGAGCTCCTTCAACATCTTATTTTTTATGAGATTCCAAGATATTCTCCTATTGGCCTACTCTCATCTCTTGGAGCAATTTATGATGACCTTCCACAAACCGTTTCTGTATCTAGTGACCTAGCTAACAAGATAAGTGAGTCGTTCGATATATTAGTGCCAAATAATAAGGTCACAAAGGTTTCGTTGATTAAAATGGCAATTTACAGTGCTCAAGAGTTTATTATATTTCCTATTTCTAAAATAGTTGCAACTTCTCATGAAAAAGAATATGATATTGGTCCTCGTTTTGGAGTGATTATGCAAATCATTTTCGCCTCTTCAGAGAAACACAGGAATGGTAATAGCCAATCCCAGTTTATGAGAGATTTTATCAGCCAAATTGCATTCTGTTACAGAATTTCATCTGTTTTTCTAATTTCAAAGTTGAACTCCCTCTCGAGGAGCTACCTTTGGAAGTTCTTGGACTCTGAATGGAAGACCTTACCTCAATTTTATAAAATGAATGTTTCTGATTGTTTGTCTCAAATTTTGTCTAGAGATAAGCTTGATTTATTGAAAGATTCAGAATATTCTCATGAATCGATCGACTATTATCATTGGTGGTTTCTTTGTATCGATATTGTTTTTTCTGGAATTAGTATATCTCAAAATTCCGAATTGGGGTTATCTTCTAGTATATGTGACGAAATTAGCTCTCACGCTGTTAATGTCCTTTTTACTCTATTTAAAGAAGAACTAGAGGGTAAAAATATTGAAACTCCACTATTTATTATTGCTATTATGGACTATATCCGGGCCAGGCTTGTATACATGACTTACGCTTCAGCTGAACTTCAAACTATTCTAGTAAATAGAAGAACATCATTACCTTTCTTTTCGGTTGATAAAGCTGCAAGTTTTAAAGTTTTTGCTGCAAGAGTTGTTCGTAGGAATTTATCTTTAGGTTCATCTCAGCTATATCAGCCTAAAGAATGCTGGATTTCTTCGCTTGAAACTCCCTCATTCAAGTTTTCCTGTTGGCGTATTAGCTCATCTTCTATCCTCGCGATTCAAGAAGCAATTTTGAAGTTTGGAGTAAGCACTAAAGGATATGAAAGCACCCCTATCTCTGAGCTTCATGATGCTTTACTTGAATTTGAGAAGATTAAAGATAAAAATAATTCGCAAGATAAAAATAACTCCTTGGGCTCTATTAATAAAGATGTTAGCTCCGAAATTATGTTGAATTCTTCCGTAAATGAAAAAGATGAAAAAACCCTTAATAATATTTCACAAACTTTATTCACCAATAACGATTCAGAACACAAAAACTCCACAAAAATTAATAGTAAATCTGAACTGATAGAGGCTGAAAATGAAGGAAATGGATTTGAAATCAATCAAGTCAACGATTTTCTAACAAAATGTTATTTAGGTGAAGTTAATACATCTGAATTAACAGTTGAGTTGAAAAAAATGCACTCTCTTTCAAACCACCCAGGTAAAAATGTTAAAATCTTCAATACTTTCCTTCAAACGTTATTTGATGAATGTAGATCCTATCCTAAATATCCTAATCCAGAGCTTAAAATTACTGCAGAAATTCTTGGGATTTTAGTTAAGGAGGATCTACTTATTTCATTTGGAAATGCACTAGTGTTTGTATTGCGATGCATTATTGAAGCACTTAGAAAAGGGCATTGGACCAAAATGTTTTGTTTTGGAGTATTTGCTATGGAAATGTTTATAGACAGATTTATTTCTTTCCCCCAATTTCTCTCTGCAATAATTAATATGTCTCAACATTTAAAACATGCAATAGAACCGTATGTTACTTATTGCGAGTCTTGTATTGCCATCCTTCCAGAAAATCTAAAGAATAAGTTATACATTGAAAGGAGTGTAATGGAGTCTCTTAACTTAGATATCCCACCAAAACCAGAAAGTCTTATTTCAAAGGTGCACCCAGAGATGATCAACTTTGAATTCAGACAAAAGGAGACTAGCGAAAGTCCTTGTAAACCAAATATGTCGATTGACAAGCTTGGAAGTTTTATCACCTTAAATCTTTCAGAAAGGAAGGTGCTTCCAACTGGAATTACAATTGATCAACTTCAAGGCTTTGGTTTGGGTAGTTTAGAAAAATTAATGAATGATCCTGAAATATTAAACGCGCTAGTAACTCCCTCCGAAAATGTAATTGAACACATTTTCACGATATGTAATACTCTTGCGAGCACGAACATCGAAACTAAAGCTATCGAAATGGCTGATATTCTAAATAAAAACCCGGAATATTGTCATTGGTTTGCGTTTTATCTCGTGAAGAATAGGGCATCTAAGGAAAAGAATAACCATTCTACATATATCAACTTCTTAATTAAATTGGATAAACTGATGCCAAAAAATTCAGATTTATTGCTCGAGGAAAAAACTGAATCGGATATTCCACTAACTCATAAAGGAAATGAAGAAAGTAAAATAAACATAATTGAAATTACTACTCTTGCCAGTTATGACTGTATTAAGGCTTTGCTGCGATATGCAAGTATATTGAATGATGTCTCCTCATTCTTAAATGTACTACGTCATTTAGGCTACTGGCTAGGGCAAATTACAATAGGAATTAACCGTCCGATTATCCACAAATACCTAAACCCCAGACAATTGCTTATAGATAGCTATTCTAGAGGTTGCATAGCCTCTGTCCTACCTTTTATTTGTAAAATATTGGAGAATATTAAAGGAAGCTACTATTATCCGCCAAACCCTTGGACAAACAATATTTTATATGCACTAGCCGAAATTCATTCGCTTGCGAATAATTCAAACTCTCATATGTTCGAGGTAGAACTTTTATTTAAGCAACTGGAGCTTAATCTAGATGATTATGTTGGTAAGTCAAACTACCTAGGTTTGAGCAGCCATACAGACTATATTGAGCATAAGGCTCTGGGAGAAAAACAAAGAGGTCATAATATTTATCCAAAGACCCAGACAGAGCATAATTCTCACATAACTTTAGGAAGCTCATTTGAGCGTCCAAATACTATTAATGTAATTAACAGCTCTTTAAACCAATCTGCTAGCTTATATCAACTAAGTGCCAATATTGGAGATGCACAACTTGCCTCGACCTTCATGCCGCCTAATCATTCATCCCAAATGATGCATCAACAAACTCCACAGCAGATACCATCATCCGACATACAATTTTGGGCCAACAAAGTACTAATTTCTCCCTCTATTGTATTATTTCAGATACAACCATCGCTCAGGCCTTTGGTACCACTAGCTTTAGACAGATCAATAAGAGAAATACTACAGGTTGTGATTCCAAGGTCAGTTAGAATTGCTGCAATTACTACTAAAGAAATTATCGGCAAAGAATTTGCTTTTGAGGCTGATGAAAACATCTATAAAAGAGCAGCACATCTGATGGTCGCCGCTTTATCTGGCTCTATGGCTATTGCAGCATGTCGTGAACCCCTTAGAGTTGCATTTACTGCTCAACTAAGACAAGTATTACACCCAACACCATCAAGAGATGGTGAGGACCATGTATTAATTGAACAAGTTGTCCAAGTCATTTGCAGTGATAATATTGATTTAGGTTGCCAGATCATCGAACAGGCCGTGGTTGAAAAAGCTATTGAAGAACTAGACGAAGTTATCTCTCCAGGAATTATTGCAAGGAGGAAATCCAGAGAAACCGGGCATCAATTCGTTGATACAGACTTTTACGGAGGACCGAACACTCAGAATTCCGCTACTTTTTGGTCATCACTACCTGAAAATTTAAAATACAGACATAATTCTATGAGACATTTGCAGCTTTATAAAGATTTCTTACAATTCACCTTAATGAGAAATTTGGAAAGGAGGGATTCTGTTACCCAATATGAGCTACAGAACAGTTTACAATCAAATCAAATAACACCTCTATATCAGCATGGAAGTAATGACCAATTCAATAGCCAAACCCAACAATGGAATAATTCTAACGCAATTCAATTCTCACACCAAGCTGAAAGTATCCAAAATTTCAATACGGTTAGGAGTGACAATACAAGCTCCCAAATGCCTTCTTCTAATCATTCCCAAATGAATACCTCGTCTTCAACTATTGTACAACCTCCAGAACCTGTAAGGGTACCTCTTGTTTTTGAATTGGCATATCTGCCTCTAATGATGCGTGTTGACGAATGTTTGGGTCAAATAAAGGATGTAATACGCGAGATTGCCCTATATCCTCCGATTTTCTCCAAACAGCTGATTCCTCCAGTAAGCAATAATTTAAGCGAAGGAATGTCTGTTAACCAGAATGTATACTCAAAACCTCTCGGGTCTAATATTCTTACATATACTCCAAAATCAACCGCACATCCAGTTCTTTCTGTGTTATCTTCTCTCCAATCTGACCACATTTTATTTTATTTATGCAGGGTATTATATTCGATTGGAAAATCTGCGTCACAAAGAGAAGATGTTTTGATTGGAATCTCTCAAAAATTGTTTAAAACACTTTTTGATGCAGGCGCCGCCTTTCAGCAGAGTACAACAGGTATACTTCCCTCGAGTAGATGTATTGCCTCTTCGCTTGGTTTCGATGCAGCTTTGTTACATATCGAGGTATTTCTGGCGCTATGTAATCAAATTTCGTATTATAGCTCAAAATTTTGGCTGAAGCTTAGGAAAGAGGCAATAGGATGGTTTATTTACACTATAGAGGATCCAAAATATTCCGTTGATATTGTAATTGGTGCATTGAGATATGATCTTATCTCCTCAGATGAACTTGATGTTTCTCTATCAAACATTTTAGAAACTGCAATTTCTACGCTTAATGACTCTAATCCAGCAATCGGTGGAAATAGTAGATGTTTGAGAATTGTCGAGTTTATTTACAAACTGTTTTTCAGAAGTATTGAAGATTGGCACTACCCAATTACTAAGAAGTTACCAAGCACTACTAAAAACTTGAATCGATTATCAAATAACAGTGTAGCCTTCCAAAACAGTAATTTTTCTGCAATACCAATAGTGCTACCAGGGCTTTATTATAAGCCATACTCTTATACAACTAATCTGGGAGAACTTAAGAATAAAGTAGAAAGTATTCTATTGGAATTGGAATCCAACAAGTCAATTACGTTTCATGAAATGTGGATAGGTGACCAATGTCCAGAGATTTTGAACTTTTACTCAGTAATTCAGTGTAATTTGGATACAATATTGAACCCGAGATATATTGCGTTACCTACCCCTATTAAACCACCTCCTGATATTTCGAAAGGAATCAACACGATTTTCGATGAGTGGATATTGCTATTGAGAATAACAATTTTTAATGGAGTTGGAGGTTCCGAGCGTAATAATCCATACAGAAATCTATTTCTTCAAAGGCTTTCTAGGCAAGGTCTACTAAGAATGGATGACACTACAGAAAAATTGTTTACTGTTTGTATTGAGAGAGCAATTTATTTAAGCTTAAATCATGATAGTGACTCAGACGCCTTGAATAACTCTATTTCGGAAAATGCATATGACTCACGTAATATGGATCCGTTCCCAATAGATTCATTGGTTAGATTGATTACAACTATGGCAAGGTATGTAGATCCACAGCAAATGGCTGCAGTAGTAATAACACACAAATTTCTTTCAATACTTACTAGAGTTATTCATAAGGATGCAGAGTCACATGGCTTTAATCAAAGACCATATTATAGGATTTTTTACTCTTTGTTACAAGAATATGAAAGTATAGGATTCAATACTGAAATGATACACTTTACCTGCATTCTAAGTGTAGTTCATCACCTTCAATATTTAAATCCTAACAGGGTCCCCGGATTTGCATATTCTTGGATCCAGATTATCTCAAGTAACCGATTTTTCCCGTACCTACTACGCCATGTAAAAGGTTGGCAACCTTATCAAGCTCTATTATTGCAAATCTTCATTTTTATTTCGCCATTCTTGAGAAGTGTACAGCTATCAAGTAACATTAAAACAATTTATGGTGCGCTACTCCGTATCCTACTGGTATTACTACACGACTTTCCTGAGTTTCTTTGTGACTACAGTTGCAGTTTCTGCGATGTCTTGCCTGTTAACTGCATACAAATTAGAAACCTAATCTTATCCGCATTCCCAAGAAACATGAAACTGCCTGATCCATTTTTACCTACCTTGAAAATTGAAAATCTTCCCGAGATGAAGCTAATCCCCAGAATGATTGCAAATTATGGTGCTTATATTTTGTACAAGGATCTAAAGGTAAACATAGATAAATTCTGGATTACCAGAGATGCATCAATTCTTCCCCTCATCACAGAAACTATTAAAATGCCAAGGGATGAAGCACTTAAATGTGGTACTAAATACTCTTTCCCGATAATAACAGGTTTATTGCTTTATATTGGGATATATCTCCCAAATGGAAATGAATCTAATTCAAGCATTGACGGTTCTCATAATGGGATATTTAATGTCTTTAATTCCGATCCATCAACTAACTCGATTGAATCTGCATCGAAACTGGACCAAACACCAAACCTAAAAAGTGATCAATTAGAAACTTTTGAAGATCCGTCCCTTTCAATAATTCTATTTCTTTGTAAGGACCTGGATATGGAAGGGCGTTTTGTCCTCATATCTGCAATCACAAATTTTCTTGGATATCCTAATTCTTACACATACTACTTTAGCTCACTTATTTTATGGTTGTTTTCTAAAAGCAATGACTCTATTGTACAAGAACAAATCACAAGGATACTTCTAGAAAGGCTTATTGTGCACAGGCCACATCCATGGGGTCTTTTAATAACATTTATTGAGTTGATTAAGAATCCAAAATACGCATTTTGGAGCTGTTCATTTGTGCATCTGGCTCCGGAAGTTGAGAAGCTCTTTCAGTCTGTTGCTCAAACCTGTTTAGGTCAAGCCCCTAATAAGACGAATTTGGTGAACCATACATAAGTCAGTTTTATTTACTAAGTTATTTAATTAGAGTTAGATAATATATACGTTGATATTATTTGTTTTAATATTTTTGCAACAATTACTGAACTTGATCTTACCTTAATTTCAACTAGCTCTTCGTTTTTTCCATTATCATGAATCTTGCCTTCTCTAAAAGATTCGCTGTGTTCATTACAAGGTATTATTTTAAACATGCAAGGTATTCTTTTGCGATTGGACAGATACAAAGTGGATGTTCCTCCATAAATCATTGGATTTGAAGCGCTTGGATCGTCAATACTATCCATCACACTATATACGCAAAAGTTTAGCAGTTGTAGGAAGATTGGAATTTCGAGAGAAGAAATCCCTAAGATTCCTTTCACTGAAGATTGAGTGAGTTTTTCCCAAAAATTTTCAAACTCTTTCTTGCCCATTTTTTTAGTTGGAGCCATAAAGTTTGTAAGTATTACTGGAAGCCTAAAATTTATACAAATAAGCTTTGAATAATTACTATCTGTGTTAATTTCTTCCATTTGTTCATTTATTTCCGAAACTTCATCTCTTGTATTTGAGAAAGCTCTTATTAGTAGTGAAATCATTGGAGGATTCAAATAAGGACCATTACAAATTAAATTAATTCTTTGCTCAAATTTTCCTTCATTATCAAAATCCTTATTAGTTTCACTGGAAACTTCAACATGAAGGTTTTGCGATGTAGAATCAAATATATTTGAAAATGAATTATTAGAACTTTTTACTGACAATTTTTTCTCCTCGCAAAAAGTAGAAATACGTTCTATGTTAAATATCCTATTCTTCTTCTCATTTTTCCCCAATTTCACAATAATTGTTGACTCTCCAGAGGAATATTTAAAGTTCCCATTTGAAAATCCAATTGATAATAGGCTAAAGTTATATAAACTTCCTTTATTTGATAGACATAAGGAAAGCCAGGTATTTCTACTACAATATCCATCATCACCATATTTATTTGATTGGTTGGGTACTAAAAAGCTATTTTTTTTGTGATTAAATACTCCATCCAATAACTGATCTCTATATCTCAAAGCTGAATTATTTTCTGATGGTATATCTACTGGAGTTATATTCCCATTTATAGGAGTAATGCTATATTGTGTATTTGCAACAATTGCATTTAAAAATTCGGGTGAGCCAATACAATTACCTCTGTTTCCAACACCGATTTTCAGAATTTCGTAGATTCGATTTTGGGTCTCATGATCAGAGTTACAATAAAGCTTCGTAAAAGAAAGTAAAATAGTACTTTTTAATAGTGGAATATGATCATCTTCAGAATCGATAGTTAATATATCATGAATAATCAACAATATTTCAGCTTGCTTAACAATTGATACTTTACTTGATATAAGCTTTCCATATTCACCTAAAATAAAACATAACCACCTTATTCCAGATCTTGGGTTGAAATTATCTCTTCGATTTTTTAATTTATTTAATAATTTATATGATTTTATTGCTACATATTTTTGAGTACCTATATCATTTCCAAGTGATTCATTCACTTTCTCCATTAAATCAGTGCATTCAATTTTCAATTTAGAATCAAATAGAATATCTGTTATCTGAAAAAGAGTATTTTCTGTAATTTCAAATCCTGGATTTGGGTTACAGAAAGACTTCTCGAGAATTTGAAATAATACATTAATTGTCTTATATGAAACTTCATTTTTGTTTGAAAATCTTCTAATTGTATAGCAAACTGATAAAATTATCTCTTCCAATAATGTCTTTGTCTTTTCTGGAAAAAAACAATCACTTGAACCTTTTTGTATGTTATGTATTTCTTCAATATTTAATTTATAAGGGTTTAATATATACTTGTAAAGAACTCCATTAAGAATTTCTTTTGTAATAAAAACCCAATTATTTTTGTTACAGATATAAGAAAAAATATTTAATAGATTCAAAGTTGTATCTTCATCAAAAGAGCATGTAAATCTCAACAATGTAACCAAATTTTTTTTTATTAATTCTTGAATTGCCTTATTTGTTTTCGATTCAAAAATTAGTGAAATAGAAATAGAAATATAATCTTTGTTATCCGCATATAGTAAACCTTCAATAAATTTCCCGACTAAATGACCAATATTAGCAGATAATTCTTGATTACAAATCTTGTTGAAATATTTTGTCATCTCAATTGCAATGCCAATTATACATAGAAACTCAATTTCATCAAAGGTGGAACTAAAACTTAAATTACATTCGTTTACTGATTTAATTGCATGGATTGCATTAAAAAATACGTCTTCCATTATCTTATTTATCTTATAATTTACAAAATAGTCATTAATAACTTCAGGGAACAATTCTAAAATCTCTATTAATTTAACCTGAAGCCAAAACATTGGAATTTTATGAAATCTCCAATTTTTTATTTCTTTGTATAACCTAATTCTCGATAACGTAAATATTAAATTTGGAACTATAAATTCCCAAATCTTTACTAATTTAATATTTAAATTAGAGTTGACTATTTCTCTTTCGTCTCTTAATACGGAATGTTCTGTTTCTTGTTCATTTAAATTTTTGTATGCATTTTCCGTTGGTTCCAAATACTCAGTGTTTAAATAATACTTCAAACTATTCTTTATAAAAACGCATTGAGAAATTAGACAGTCAGCATTCCTCTCGAATTGGAAATATGATAATAGTCTTTCACCCCACTCGTTTGCCCTGAGCCGATCAGGGCAACATTGAAATAATTTCGTTAAACAACAAATTGCTTTCGATCTGATAATATTCGTGTCATTAAGTTGTTTTTCAACTGGTATTTCTGCGAGTTTCTTTATGTCGATAAAAAGATTGTCCGCAAAGTCTAAAGTTGGAGAATTCCCTATGAAATTCAATGCTAGTAAGCAATTTTTGATTTTTTGTTTTCTAATATCGATGTTTTTACCTGAATGATTTTTTCCTATTCCTACTGAAAATTGTCTAAAATTCCGCGATTTATCAGAACCTTTTTCTTTGTCTACTAATACTTCAAAGCAATTATTTAAGTCATTTTTTATTGTATTTATTAATAATCTAAGTAATTCTAAATTTCCCCTGTAAATTAATGAAGCAGCGATATAACCACATTGCTTAAATTCGAAAATATTCGAGCTAACCAACTCTAAAATTTCAAGCCATCCAAAGTCGATTTCATACCCCATTACGCTTATGTATGCTAATCTCCAAATTATCTTTTCTTTATCCTTGAGAGATAATTGAGGACCTTTTTTGGAGCTATCATCTGTCTTCTCTAAAATAGATTTTAAATTAGAAATCTCATATTCAACTAATTCCATATTATATTTATAAAAATGAATATGAGAATATTATTTATTTATATTAACACCATACTCTTTTAGATCAACCACCAATTTGTGAGGGCCGTAATAAAAGCATTTTTTTTTTTTTTTACTGCGGGTAGAAATGCTTTATGTATATATTAAATTATCGATAAAGATTTAAATAAATATAATTCCTTTACAAATATTTGTATTTCACTCAATCATTGTAACTTGATAAACGCCCCATTTTTTGTGTGTGATTTAGTTACTTTTTGTCTTCTTTAAAAACAGTCTAGTAATTTTCACTATTCTATAGCAAGTATTTCCCTGATACCTAGATTTATATTCATTTTCTATTCGACATTTTTTGACAATAATTATTTAGCATGATTAGTCCTAAGAATTTTTTATCGAAAATAAAATGTTGAAAATGATTTGCTTTCATTCAAAAAATAATAATAAATAGTATTTCTGAATGTCATTAAAGGTTATGATTTCAAGTTTTAAACTAGATGTTAATTTTCTTTATCGAATTATATATAGTATAATAACTACTTCTAATTTCTATATTTAATCTTTTGAATAATATATGTGAAAAAAATCAAATGTATATATAAAAACTAAGTAATCTTTAATATTTGTTTAAGTTTAAACTCCATCGAATCTTCAGTTTTTTTTTCGCATTCTGGGACGCTAAAGATTTCATCATTCTTTCTTATCTTATTCTCTATGGTCCTTGAATTTAGGTGGTATAATCCCATCTTTTTTTTATTAATAATAAATTGACAGCAATGACTTTAAATTCACAGCTTAAGGGGGGCTCTTTGAATTAAAT